>NW_019732863.1:130795-228328 GCF_002891405.2 Cryptotermes secundus | reverse complement strand
CTGCTTTCTTCAAAATAGCAGGTGTTTGATATATTTTTCGTTATGGTTAATATTTCATGATAAAAATAATATTTGACTTTATTTGGTGTGTATGTAGTTTGATTTATGGCACACGCCTCTCAATAACAGTTCTATAGCAGTTATTTGATTTTTTTTTATATGGTGAATGTTTAATCAATTATACGGAAATAATTTCAGATTTTACGTACCACGTAACTTGATTTTGCTTTGTAATAATAGACACATATTTCGTTACAGACTTGAATAAACTTAAAAATAATTTACCATCTAACAACGTTAATTGGAAAGTTAATAATTGCTGATTTTACGCTGTGAAAATTGTAAAGTTCCATTAACTTCACAACGGTAGGTTTGAATCTGCAGTGACAGATAAGTAGCAGAAATAAATGAACATTCAGTGCAATGGAGAGCGACAAGGAATGCGTTTGGGATATATTTATATGGGAGTACTACAAGGAAGGTTATTTCTCTCTGCTCGCACTACTTAGGCAGCCTCTTTCTTGAATCATGAGAGTATTTCATTACTTTGGTTACATTATTTAGCTGACGGGTTATTGCATGTCTCGTGGTTTATGTCAACATCTAAGAAAGATCTTGGGTATGCAAGCTGTTTCACTTTCACTCCTATTCGCGTTGTAGTCCAATAGCATTTTTATTTTCTCACGGAAGTGCGGGCTGCAAGTGTTTATAGTATCGAATATCCGGGGACACATTCCATTCTCTCTAAATTGCTGAGATCATTTCAAGTCTGATTTACACCATTCCTAAACTTTTGTGAAATTACAATCGCTTTCGAAACAATGCGTCATTGCATTCTTTTAAATACTCACATCTCTCTGAAGAATTGAAATATCTTAACGCTTGTTCATTATCTAACAATCCGCATTGTGGAAGCTCTTTCTTGAAGACTTCGTAATGTCTTAGCTGTCAACAAATTTCTAATGACATCTGGAGGTTCGTTACAGTACCACTGGAGTCTACCCTGAAGCAGATTAATCTAGTTCTCACTCTCACATTTTTTGTCTTTTTTCCCCTTGGCACTACAGCCCCAGTGGGCCTAGGCCTACCTCCATGAACGTCTCCGTTCACTTCGGTTTTTCTAGATCTTACACATTCGGTAGGACTCCTTGGGCGGGTGATCAGCTCGTCGCAAGGCCTCTACCTGTACACAAACTAAACATCCATGCCCTGAGTTGGATTCGAACCCACGATCCCGGTTTCCGAGCAAGCGAAGACAGTACATGCCCACCAAAATTTTACAGACTAAATAATTTACATTGAACGTTGTGTTCCTTGCCCGGAATATCACTAGTAAATACATTACGACAATTTCTTTCCTTTATGTTCCGAATGAACATTTTTGACACCTTGAAGTACTTCATATGTCCTCGTTCATACATTTTAATTGAGAATTTTAGCGTGGGTGATACTGACGTCTCTTCAATTTTAATACCAGGAGAATGTATTAATTTGCATATTATGTCTAGACGTGTCAGTAGTAATTAGAATTCTGGGCTCTTCACTTGTGCTGTACAGCGTGAGACAGATAGGGTAACCGGTCCTTGAAAGAACCCAGTGACACCCGCACACGTATCGGAAAAGGTTAAGAACCACTGATCTATAACACATTTGGCAACGTTGATGATGTAAGGTAACCTACCTGAGAAAATCACAAAGGATCACCAGAGAGGTAAAAGAAAAAAAGTCGAAGGAAAAGAGAGATGGTGAAGGACAGGTTCCAAGTCGTGTGGCCGCCTGTGCGGATGGAGTCAGTAACACAGTCAGTCTGGTTTCCGAGGTGCCATTAGTAGCGGCCGCTGATACTAAGATCCTATAGCGGAATTCACAAGTCAGTGGTGCAGTTACATACACGTAGTAGCAAGAAGAGATCAATTGACATCATCAGCTGTTGTGCTTATGTTAATTACTATATGGACTTTGGACAGTGCGCGTGATTTGTGTTTATTGGTGTGTTGAAAAAATTTGTCGACAGTTGTGTGAAGCAAATTTTTATCCATATAGGTCAGTGAATTAATATCAGTATTTTAGAATGACAAATTATGTTTAAACATCTAGACCTACTGCGACACACTGTGAAGTATTTCTACAAGATATTACACGTTCAGTAAGTTAACAATAAATTCTCTTAAATGTATGAAGAACATATGTTCACAAATAGCCGTGAAGACGTGGGATGACAGCCGATAGACTTAAGCGGCTGGCAGCAGCAGACATTTCTTTATGTACTGCATAATATAGCAGAAGGATAGATGCCATCTGTCGCCAGAAAGTGAGTGCTACAGAACCTTCAGACAAGTCAAATTATAAGCATGTAAATGTGTAAAAAATTTTATGTGAATACAAACTGAAATACTTCTATCTGGTTCTTAGTTTTACCGGTAATGATACTATACTCTGATGTTTTAGATAACATTCTTAATGTATCCAAGGAGTCATATTTTATTTTCCATTTTCTAAATTTAAGGTACTTTACTAACCTCCTGTGCAGAGAAATTTTATTCTAAATGACCCATTAAAGAAACTGGAATTATAACTGTATTACTTTTTCAACTTTAATATTTTGTGTGTGTGTGTGCAGTATCCAGTGATTTCTGTAGTGCTGCAGTCGTTTAATTATTGTTACTGGTTGGACAGTTAGTCAGGTCACACCGTGTTCTGTCGATGTGGGCGGTCAGTATCGCCTCAGGATGCTGGCTCCTTACATACGGAACTTACGTTGCAGAGACACGTCACATTATTTTGATGGTTCTTTACGTCTGCAGATGCTGCTCGCAGCCTTCAGTCTATGACATTGTTTTTCTATATACAGTTACCTAGTACATTCATTGCTGAACTTGCGTACCAATATTCACTACCACGTGAAGTACATCGGACAACGAACAGCGTTTAATACTGTCGTGTTTAAATGTCATCAGATTCCCACATGCTGAATTTTAAGGATAAGAACCTCAAAAAGATATACAGTTCATAGCTGAACTTGCGTTCAGTGTTACACGAAATTGACGTCAATTTTTGCTACTTTATTTTAGAGTTTTGATAGTTTGTTCAGTCTTGACAAACAGTCGTCAGCGTTAAGAATAGTTTCTTGCCTTTAAAGAAGTAAAATCCATAGTTTTCCGCTCTATCCCGTGTTCTCATTTACGTACAAGCACACAAGGATTGAATGCAGCTCACTAATGCTGAACAGATTGCACAACGTTACAGAAAGTTGCATAATGAGGAGCTTCATACGTTGTTCTCTTCACAGTACATTATTAAGGCGATTAAATCGAGGGTGAGGAATGGACAGGATATATAGCACCCGTGGGGTGGCTGAGAAATGCTACAGAAGTTCAGTAGGAAGGCTTGAATGGAAGATAACCATTTGAGAGACTAGAAGCAGACTAGAATATTATGATGATAAACCATACAAAAGTGGGATGTAGACTAAAACCCATTTGGATTACTATCGGGTCTTGTGAACACGATAATGAGCTAGAATATTTCTTAACCAGCTGAACGACTATGAGCTTGTATGGAACTATATAAGGTTTATTTTGGACTCTATTCATCGTCTGGTATATACAGACAAAAAGCCACAACGTTTCGGAGACTGCATCTGTCTCCGTCCTCAGGTGGATGGGGCAAGTTATACCTACTCACTTTGGCTCGTTAGAAGGAACTAGTCTCAATCACTCGATTGACTCAGCTCTTTCTAACGGGTCCAACTGAGTAGGTCTATCTTGCCCCATCCACCTGAGGACGGAGACAGATACTGTCTCCGAAACGTTGTGGTTTTTTGTCTTGTATATACCAGACGATATACCAGTCCAAAATAAACCTTATAGTTCTATACAGCATACACCATCGTCAGAATCCTTTAAAGTCTATTTGACAATGAGCTTTGTCAAGACGACGACGGTGTCGTAACCCTGCATTTTCCCTCTCTTCACCACCTTCCTTCTTGTGGCATCTGTAGGTTGCGAACTTGTGTGTCCTTAGAAATTGTCCTGCTTCCTCATATGTTTTTTTCTTGTCGTGTGTTTCGTGTCTGTCCACTTTACTAGCGTTCCTGTTACCTGGTAAGCTGACTGATTTGAAGCCACATGACATGACCCTGAAAACCAGCCTCTCTTAATTGCTTTTAACGGTATAATTCGGACTGCATCTGGCTTGGAAGTATATTAACATGCTGTCATTTCTTTTGACTTCATTAACGAAATACAGAATTTTGAGTAAACTGCTTTTTAAAGGAAATAAATATTACGATTTGTTGTCTCGTTAGTGACATGAAGACCGCAACTCCTCTGTAGTAAAATGCACGTAATACTGAATGGCGCTGGTTTGATATTGTGTACTGACTCGTACAGAACGTAACATGGGATAGATTGTACGTATCATAATTATAACAACGAAATTTTTGGGCTTTCCTCATAATTCGTCTACATCCCTTAATTTTTAAGGGAAGTTTGTTGTACGATGTCAGTCCATGCTCCCCTTCCCGTCATCTGCTTCTGAATCCATTAGCTTTTTTTTTTTACGAAAAAACATGCTCCTGGAAGTCTTATTCATACAAAAGACCTACAGTCTGGAAGAAACACGTGGTCCTCGCTGACTACTTACTTACTTACGGAGTTGAGCCTTTCTTGAGAAGCCGACAATTATGCAGTCCCTCAAGAATTTCCCAGCATTTTATGGAAACCGAAGGTTCATTACCGTGTTCACAAGAGCCCTCCACTGGTCCCTATCCTGAGCCAGATCAACTCAATCCATACCATCCCATCATATATCTCTAAGATCCATTTTAATATTGTCCACCCACTTACGCCTTGGTCTTCCCAGTGGTCTCTTTCCTTCTGGGTTTCCCACCAATATCCTATATGCAGTTCTATTCTTCCCCATTCGTGCTACATGCCCTGCCAACCTCATCCTCTTTGACTTCATCATTCTAATTGTACTTAGGGAAGAGTACAAGTCATGAAGCTGACTACAATATATGAAAATAATGAAGAACAATAGTTAAAGGAATACTACCACTGGTAGTAACGCCTAAAATAACGTGTTTAGGCGTTACTACCAGTGGTAGTATTCCTTTAACTGGATCGAATGAACTGTCCTCGAACAAAGACTCGTACATCTGAGGACTCGGGATAGATTGCGGCCAGCTCCCCGACCGGGCGGACCGAGCGAACCGAGCCGTGTTGTCTTTGTATCGAGCCCTGTCTGGGCTCCTGACCAGATCGTGACGTGCAGCAGACTTGCGCTTACTGCGCATTCGGTAGACATTGCCATTCCGTTACCTGTGGTTGACACGCCACTGCTCCAGTGTTTAAAAAAAAATGTTTTTCGTATTTCGGAAGCATATAGTCGTATCCAATGATTTAAGCAAACAGAGAAACATAGGTTGCTTTCCATGTGCTTAATTAATTAAGCATCATGCCATGAAAACGTATAGAGGAGTGGAGGTATAGCTTCACAGTTCTTAGCACTGGACAGACGTGAGTGGTCAGTTTCACATCCCGGCTGCTTTATCCCAGAGGAAAAGAGCTCTCGGCGTCTATTGGCTCTAGGCTTGGCCGGGCCCAGAGAGAGCATGGACGTAAATAGAGAAATACATAATAAAATTTTGGATCTTAGAAAACTGAAAAAGAAACCGCACGGGAGTAGGCAAAGATGGATTGATAGCTCTAAAATTAATCTGAAATATGTATTCATATGTAACGAAATAACATTTTAGGCGCTTTTTGGAAAGTAAAAGGAAAAATTACTTTATATGGATGTTATGCCTAACCTCCTGTCTGTGACGTAGTATCAGCATGTAAACTGTCGTATGTATTCTTCTTGTTAATTCGGTATGAGGGACTCTAACTGAAAGTTGACTGTCTTCGCTCGCTTGGAAACCGGGATCGTGGGTTCGAATCCCACTCAGGGCATGGATGTTTGTGTGCGTTTTTCTGTGTTTGTGTACAGGTAGAGGCCTTGAGACGAGCTGATCACCCGCCAAAGGAGTCCTACCGAATGTGTAAGATCTAGAAAAACCGAAGTGAACGGAGAAGTTCATGGAGGTAGGCCTAGGCCCACTGGGGCTGTAGTGCCAAGGAAAAAAAAACTGAAAGTTGTCATACACTTCTGACATTCGGTCATAAATCATTTGTCTCATTATGGAATCTACTTTAATTAAGACCGTATATAGTTAAACGAGCCGCACGCAAGCTTAATAAATGTTGTTAGTATTGTGTGGAATATGTCCTTTCCAGTCTCATGTGAATTTGGCAATAAAATTCATATTCCACAAAAAACGGGGAATATCTTGACTAACTGGAAGAATAAGATTCTGAAGGATCACTTTGCTCCACGACGTAAATGGAAGAATTTGTATATGTGCTGAAGGAATATCCAAGTTGGAGGAATATAATATGCCCCTCGATACAGATCAGATTCTTACAAGCCGTTTTAGCCAGAGGATTTTAAAAAGATCTTCATATACTCGTAAGTTTGTGGTTGAATTTATAAAAAAAATTCTTATAATTGTTTCAATGTTTGTGACATTGGAATTAATATTATTTTTGAGGACACATGAGAGTGTAGTTGGTTGCACTATGCTACAAGCCGGAAGGTCTCGGGTTCGATTCCCTATGATGTCATTAGAATTTTTCAATTGACCTAAACCTTCCAGACGCACTATAGCACTGGAGTCAACTCAGCCTCTTACAGAAACGAGTATAAACATTTTTCCTGGGGGTGAAGGGCGGCCGACGCTTAAGGTTAAAAATCTCACCGCCATCTGTGAGCCGATTGTCTAGAAAATGTGGGAGCCTCGACGCCTCACAAACCTATGCGCTTCCACGGAGTGTTACAGGGATGGCTTTATCTTTATTTTTATTTTTATTGTAAGAGTACGTTAAATATGACCTACTAGTATGTTCCGGAAATATAATTTTGATATCAGTAATTAATAATTAATATTTCCCACCATATTTCACAGAACCCAAGTCGAGAACAGGAAAATATTTAGTCACCCTTTCTTGCAAAATATGGCCCCAACTGAAATGTACACAGGACCTGTCCTGCTGCATACGAAGTTGTACAATTTATGCAAGCGCCATGATAGTCAGTTTAGTAGCCGTACGAGTTTATTGTATAATTATAATCATGCACATTCGATGCAAGTGTGTTCATGTTCTTTCGGCTGTAATTAATACATGCTATCTTATACATAAGCCGGTCACGGTAACCGAGCGGTCTAAGGCACGCACTGTCTTCGCTCGCTCGGAAGCCGGGATTGTGGGTTCGAATGCCACTCAGGGCATGGATGTTTGTGTGCGTTTTTCTGTGTTTGTCTACAGGTAGAGGCCTTGCGACGAGCTGATCACTCGCCCAAGGAGTCCTACCATATGCGTAAGATTTAGAAAAACCGAAGTGAACGGAGAAGTTCATGGAGGTAGGCCTAGGCCCACTGGGGCTGTAGTGCCAAGGGAAAATCCTATACATAAGCTTAGCTTCGAACGAAATATGCAAGTGGAATGTTTGCAGTTTCTCATATGCAACTGAGTTTCACGCCTTACCACGTTTGTAATTATTGCTGTATATAATGCTTCACACAGAATTTATATATATCAAGTCAAGGATGATGAGGTGGGCAGGTCATTTAGCACGAATGGGGGAGACGAGGAATGCGTATAGGATATTGGTGGGAAAGCCAGAAGGAAAGAGACCACTGGGAAGACCAAGGCGTAGGTGGGTGGGCAATATTAAAATGGATCTTAGAGAGATAGGATGGGATGGTATGGATTGGATAGATCTGGCTGAGGATAGGGACCAGTGGAGGGCTCTTGTGAACACGGTAATGAACCTTCGGGTTCCATAAAATGCTGAGAAATTCTTGAGTAGCTGCAGAATTTGCGGCTCCTCCAGAAGGGCTCAGTTCCATGAATAAGTAATTAAATATATATTATTTTTATATTCAATATTTATAAAAATTCATACACTTAACTCTAACGATTTATTACTTGTTAACCTTCAGAGCGGAACCTAGTCGAATTTAATCTTTTTCCCTGTAACTTATTTTGTATGCATTGCGTATGCTTCATTGCGTGTGTGCAATTCCTACGAACATCAGCACATCCCTTAAATTTGAACAATCAAACTTCGAGTCCAGTAACAGAGTTTTCCTGGCAGTCACTCTCGCAACGCCCATGTACCATACTTTCGCTGTACAAGATTAGCTGTTAGCTAATGGAGTTCAGTACAGCGTGCTACTTCTTTGTAATACAGGAACATAAACTCAAAATCGCCTATTATGCCACGCAATTATCGACATTTTACGGAACCCGAATGTTCATTACGGTGTTCACATCAGCCTGCCACTGGACCATATCCTCAGTCACGTGAATCCAGTTTCATTTAACATCCATATTCATATTGTCCTCCTATATGCGTCCTGGTCCCCCAACTTGAGGCTTTTCTATAAATTTTGTATTCATTTCTCATCACCTTGCTTGCTACCGTCCTCGAGTATATCAATTCAGGAGCCGTACAGTTACTTATTGTAATATAATTGTCAGAATTATGAAAAAACGTTGATATTGATTCGTTAGAATTACCGAACGGAATTCTCGTCCGCCAACTTCGTTCGGGCATTAAAATGTCTATTAAATTCTGCGAGGTTTCTTATCGATACGTGTATCACACGAAGGTCTGTGTTAAAAGTATGCCTACTAGAGAGATTCTTCTTAACGAACAATGCTCGATTCCATGCCGAAATGAAATTGAAAGTTGTGTTATAAAGACGTAGTTTTTATTTTATTACATTCTTCGTCTGCATGTACGTATGTCCGTGTTCCTACTCTATTCGATTCGATCTTTCAACCACAAGGTTTTCGGAGAAAGTCATTGGGGATTACAACTTCATGAAATTGTGGTGGTAGGAAGAAAAAGCCTCTAACCTACTTTGACTCTGGTGTTTTCCAGACAACACGACCAGATTGTAAATATGGGATTTAAGTTAGTTTCTCTAGTGAATTCTTCCTTCACTTTAACTGTAGTAATTTCAGCTAGCCAGAAAGAACAAGCAGTGTACGGTTGTAATTGCTTCCAGATTTACCAAAAGCATTTTAATTAGGATTGCAAGAAATTTCTGAAATTGAATGAAAACGCATCAATTTTATTTCATAAATCATAAAGATATAAACCATCTATATTAAATTTTGTTCATACCACAAACGAGTTTAAACTCTTTCAGTAAAGTAAAAAAAACTAACGTTATCCCTGTAACAGGCCGTGGAGGTCCATAGGAATGTGAGATGTTCAGGTTCACACATTTTCTATACAATCGGCTCATAGATGGCGGCAACTTTGTCAGCCCTACGAGCCGGCCGCCCTTTACCTCCAAGAACATTCCAAGAATATTCATAGTACTCATTTCTGCTAGAGGCTGAGTCGACCCCAGGGCCATAGTGCGGCTGAAGGAATTACGTGAATTGAAAAAAAAATCCAACGAAATAATCGGGACTTGAACCCGCGACCTTCCGGATTGTAGCATGGTGCCTCGAACTACGCTACCGCGTGCCCCTAAACTCTTTCAATGCTTACTTTAATTATAATATAATGCCTACATTTGTTTATTTTCATGTAAGTTACTAATTTGCATTCATGAAAAATCAGTTGGTTCACTTCATCTGTCAAAATATGGCAGAAAATATATTTTCATTGGCATAAAATATCAAAAGTGTTCTCAGAAATAGTAGTACATGCTTATGGACGAGACATTTCATTCCTAGTGCAGAAAGAGTTAATATAAGATAAAGGTAATGTTGTCCCCTTGCTTAAATAATTTAGCACTACGCCATTAAGGGGTATGGCGGAGTGGATGTATACATCCACATTTTCTTTACCTCGGCACTAGCTGGAGGTGAGTGGTCAGCTTCACGCCCCGGCCGCTTTACCCCCAGGGAAGGAGCTTTCAGTACCCATTGGATAGGATGTTGGGTGGACCCCAGAACAGGTCAGGAAGACGTGGAGTCCATACTGGAACTCGAACTCCAACCCCTCAGTCATCCGGTCCGTAGTCAGTCGCTATACCTTGATTTTCTCAACGGCAAAATCTAATGGGTTAGATGTCACATTGTTAACAGATGAGATTAAGTTCAAGTATCATTTAAAACCTACGAATTAATGTTAGGGATAAATAAATTTCAAGCAACAAGTCGCCGAAAACACCCCCCCCCACACACACACACACACACACACACTTATTTTGAAGTTAGTATTTTCCGGAGTGTCTATTCTTTTGGCTATAGAGCAATTCGTTTTAATGGTACTGACTGAAAATACTTCAGTCTTTTTTTATTTCAGACTTGGTTCTTGGAGATGGCGCCTGAATTTGTTGACAGTTTGAAGAGGATTATTTTATGACCATCAGACAGGTTTAGTCATGCCCGAATTGCTGTACAGAGAACAGAATCTTCAAATCCGCAAAAGTTCCGTTGCACATGGTTCTGGTTAAAGTTTTCTCAAAAATTTGTTCCAACACAGCTCTTCTATTCTTGCGTTCTGTTGCTGTGGGAACGTGTTTACTAAGCCGTTGCCCAGAGACGGCCCTGATATATCCGCCTATCTCTCAGTCATTGCATAATAACGGTTCTACACGCTACAATACAAAAACAGATTTGCAGAAATATGATGTGAAAAGGAGAACATGGCATGCATGAGAGAAGAGAGGACTGCATCTAGAATTTTGGAAAGGAAACTAGAAAGAAATAAACCACTAGGAAGACATAGACCTATATGAAATGATAATATTGAAATGGATCTTAGAGAAGTAGAGCGGGGTTTTGTACTGAATTTATCTAGCTCAGTTTGGAGACCAATAGCGGGCTGTTGTGAATACGGTAATGAATATTCCGTTTGCACACATGTTAGGATATCTTGAGAGGCTGAGCGACTGTTGGCTTCTGAAGAAATACGGCTCCGTGGAATTAGTTCGTTACGAAATTAGTTAGTTAGCTAACTCGTTATCCAGATAACTAGTTCGGATGTGAAATTGTGTTGTTTCATAGTAGTAAACACAATAGCGATGCCGGCAGTGAGTACTAACTATGTAAATGACGCATTATAATTGTTACTTCAACTTCAGTAAATCCGGATCTGCTACGTGAAGGAACCTGCTTTTGCCGCATGCCGGCACCCACCACCAGGGGCTGGAATTTGAAAACATTTCAAGGAACATGTGCTGTTAGTCGTAACCAATGGAGCGTTAAGTGTAAGTAAATATTGCATGGCACATAATTTGACATCACAGCACAGTTCTATAGAAAGAACTGTTCTACGGTGTTACGTAACTGCTTTTCGTTACAATTTTTTACAAGAAAATTGAATTTAAAAATTGTATAGTTCATACTTTTTTTTTAATATTATTTAACACTTTAGCAATATATTAGGGGCTATGCGTACCAACTGTCTTGAACAGATAATAACCTGACATTTTAGCCGTAACGTGATTGTAGAGGCGTTTTGTTTCTGCATTACTCTCTTCTTGTTTTCCTAACGTCTTCAAACCGAACGTAGGTGGCCGGAGAGGCTGCGTAGGTGTTTGAAGTAACATCCTGAGAGTTATATATTATTCATAAAAGGCTGTATACTATTTCGTGCTATTTCTACTGAGAAACATATCTTGGTTAAGTCTAAACGTTTGTGGCGACTGTTTTACTAAACTGATGCATATGATGGATGCTTTTGGTGATAAACAAATGCTTCAGACCCAGACGTGGAGATTATAGTATCTACTAGACCCACAAGAGTAGGTTTCATAATTTTACTTTATAAAGGAGGCAGGTATAGCTTCTGAATCTTATATTCTTTTATCCAAAAACGAGAACGAGGAAAAAGTTCAACATACTCGTACAGTACTCGTATGTGTCAGTTTACTTTTTTTTTCGTGTTAAATATTCAGTTGTACGGTCAACCTGCCAAAGAGGGAAGTCCGATAAGTTGCCTGCACTGGTGATGATCAATACAGTGTTTTCTAGAAATATATTTAATTACAATGTGTAGTGTATTACTTTAACTTACACATTACTAAATTTCATGACACATTTCTGGTTAATATTTGGAGAAAAGTAGGCATCATAATTTCTTCTCAGAGCTACTTGCTGTTTCTCGACAGTTTGATGCACCCAGAAAATGTTGCATTAAATATATAATTTATTATCTTATAGGTTTTAATAATCTCACAATATATATTGAAACATTTAAAAGGAATTACGCTTCTATGGCCTTTATGGGGCTTCCTTTTTAAATTTTAGATCTAACCTGAATGCCTTGTGATCTTTGGATATTTACAGTTTTTTTTAAAGAAATCTACTTAGTAGGGGTGAGTTAGAGTTTACCATTTCCCTCTAGGATACAGGTAAAAAAAATAAAAATAAAAATGACGCTATCTCTGTAACAAGCCGAAGAGACCTATAGGGTTGTGAGAAGTCGGAGTTTGCACATTTTCTAGACAATCGGTTCATAGATGGCGGTGAGGTTGTCAGCCTTACGCAGCGGCCGCCCTTTACCCCCAGGAAGATTCCTGGTATTCCTTTCTGTTGGAGGCTGAATCGACCTGAGGACTATAGTGTGGCTGGAAGGGTTAGGTCAATTGAAAAATCCAATGACATCGGGAATCAAACCCGCGACCTTCCGACTTGTAGCATATTGTCTCAACCAATTACACTACCGCGTGCCTCGCCTGTAGGTTATAGTATAGTCTGAACTCACGATGTTGTGCCTGAAGGACACATTCACTTTGGTGGGGGGTGGGGGGGCGTATCATACTTTTAGTGGGCAGAAATTTGAGAAAAGCCACACTTTCCGAGGTATACAGAATCTGATTTTCTAGTCTCTCCAGAACATAATTATACAGACCTTTCTCCATAAATCTATTCTCAGACACCTTTAGCTCAGTGTGTTACAATATTGGGTTCAGTTATACACTAAATTATATATAAATTTATAAAATACAACAAGTTCTACTGCAGACAGCTTGTTACGCTTTTAGAAGTTGACAGTCACTCAGGAAGTATATCAATTCGCCACATTTGATGAAGCCTGAAGGCTCATTACCGTGTTCACATCAGCCAGCCACTGAACAATATCCTTAAGATATATTTCTTTAAATTTCAAAGTAATATTTTCCGTCGTCCAATTTTCCGAATTGGTACCATCCTTTCAAGCTTTCTGACTAGAATTCTGTATGTTTTGTTCATGCCTTCAATGCATGACACATGTCTCATCCATATCCTCTTGAATCTCCCTAATAATATTTGGTGAAGAGAACAAACCATGAAGTTTTTCAGTATTCAACTAACATCCCATTACTTGCTCTCTGTTGGGTCCGGATATTCATTCAGCACGCTGCTATTAAACACCTTAATCCATTATTATCCCTCTAGTCTTCTGGGTTACAATATCGGTAGTTCATTCACGTTTACCGTCGGTTTAGAGGGACTTGCTTCCGTTATCTTATTCCTAAATTATAAGTAGCAGGTTAAATCCGAATCTTCGATAACCATCTGCGAAAATAAATAGCCGAAAAGACCTCGACCTAACTCTTGACTGCCTTGAAAATCTCGGATGTCCCCATCGATCTATGTCCTCCTCTTAGATTTGGGACTCCCACAGCGGTGACTCTGAAATGTACTATCTTCTGAGATGTAACATCACGGAAGATTAATACTCTTTTATGTTCTTATCTTCGCACGAGGGACGAAGTTTCACACCCATAAAGCAGAACACGTGAACTAAGAAGTAATGTGAAAAATGCCGTCTTCTGGGATATGGGGCAGTGTAGATATTATGTAAACCGACGTTTCGGAAGAAGATATCGCTTCCATCGTCGTCCAGGCCGGTTCGGGTCTCACCCAACCTCCGATCTAACAGGTCCCGGAAGCTCTTTCCTCGGGGGTAAAGCGGCTGGGGTGTGAAGCTGACCACTCACCTCTAACTAGTGCAGAGGTCAAGAAAATGTGGATCTATACATCCATTCCCCCATACACCTTCACAGCATAGTGTTTAATTAGTTAAACCTATGAAGAATTTTACTTCACTTGTGCATAAGTTCCTGTACACAAACACGTGTCATTTTGGTTTCGTTTCCTGCCTTGCAGAAGGCATATTAATATAGTTCCATCTTTCATTACTCGTGAAACAACTCGAGAACTGCTGAACGAATTTTCATAAAATTTTATATTATGAAGCTGAAATAATATTTGTCGAAATATTCCAGTTTTCGTTAAAACTGGGCGCTTTAAATGAAGAAACATCTCCAGCATAACTGGCTAAATATTCATTGGAGAGAAAATGTTTCGAACAGAATATGTAGACAAGAATACAGCATATTACTTCCAGTCCATTTCTTCTGTAAATATTGACGTTTTTGAGGCAATTAAACAAATGAGATGCCATGAGCATATTTCCTAACTCATATATTCATTGCTCAACAGCGCTCTTCCCGAACTAACTCGAAGACTGCCGAAGTCGCGTGTTCTCGATAATGAGTAATGAAATTCCGTCCCACGCTAATGCAGTTCAGATACAACAGATAGCGCTGAATAAGCCTTGTTCTCGATTATGAAAACAAATGCTTCAATTGTTTAAGTAGAATTTCGCAATTAAGAAAAGAACAACAGAAATTCTTAATTATCTCTAGATTTGGTTCATTAGATCGTTTTATTTCAATGCAGTACTCTTTACATTAAGTCTTTGAAGCACAGAAAAAGAAGGATAGTTTACACATTAAATCCTAATCAGTATGTAATAAGAGCGAACAGTTAATCTTTAATATTAATTGTATATTTAGTCAGTATGTAGTTTTGACTTTTCATCAATTTGAATAAGTATCAATTAAAATGAATAGTCACACCCGAAAGTAATGTTTGTTTATATATAAAGAGTACCTCGTGGTTTTAATTATTCAGTATATCTAATAATAAGCCTGCCCCTGATTACAGAATTTAACTTCCCTATCTCATATTAGGAACAATTTATTTTCTTGTAAGTGATACGAGGATTGTGGATGTTGATGCCATGTCATTTGTAATCCCTTTGGCGAAACTGCCTCTTAAGTGTACAGTATAAATTTTTACAGTAATGTTGCGGTGTATGAATCACAAAATTGAAATCAAACACATAGAAGCATAATATAGAGATCATAAAGTAAAACATACAAACTTTAACTGACGGAAATACGGAAGTTGGTCTAAAAATAAACACTGAGTAAACTATGTTTATGTTGCTGTCTCGTCACCAAAATGCAGGGAAAAATCATGACCTAAAGTTAGCTAACAGATCCTTTGAGAATGTGTAACAATTCAAATATTTGGGAACGACAGTAACAAATCAAAACCTGATTCAGGAGGAGATTAAAAGGCGATTGAACTCGGGTAATGCTTGCTACCATTCAGTCCAGAACCTTTTGTCTTCTGGTCTGCTGTCCAAAAACATAAAAATTAGAATATAAAAAACTATAATTTTGCCTATGGTTCTGTATGGGTGTGAAACTTGGTCTCTGACATTAAGGGTGGACCATAGACTGAGGGTGTTTGAGTACAGGGCGTTGAGGAGAATATTTGGACCGAAGAGGGATGAAGTGACTGGAGGTTGGAGAAAACTGCATAATGAGGAGCTTCATAACGTGTACTCTTCTCCAAGTATAATTAGAATGATCAAGGAGGATGAGGTGAGCTGGGCATGTAGCAAGAATGAGGAGAAGAGGAATACATATAGGATATTGGTGGGAAAGCCAGAAGGAGAGAGACCATTGGGAAGACCAAGGCGTAGGTGGGTGGACAATGTTAAAATGGATCTCAGAGAGCTAGGATGTGGAATGATATGATTGGATTGATCTGGCTCAGGATAGGGAACAGTGGAGGACTCTTATGAACACGGTAATGAACCTTCGGGTTCCATGAAATGCTGGGAAATTCTTGAGTAGCTGCAGAATTGGCGGCTCCTCAAGAAGGGCTCAGCTCCATGAGTGAGTAAGTAATGTTGTGGTCTTCAGAACCAGTTTAGTTGCCATGATTACTGCAAAAATATACCTATTGTCGTCACGGTCTTAATGATGTGGAAAGCATGATGACATCAATGTAACAATTTTTCCAAGCTTTTGCTTCCTAACACGAACAATTATCGTGCTTACACGTATCTAGTATCGTTATTCGTTTCCGAAATGCAGAGCGTAACGGCCAGACGGACTGTCGGATATTGCGAATGTTGTGCATATGTATGACAGATATGTATGTGCGATAAATGAACATCAAGCCCAGCGAGACGTGTCAAATCACAATGAACGCGTTGGAATGTACGTGTGTTCCATACAAGTAAAACTTCCCGCTCTCTTTAACGTATAAGCTTAGGCACGTTCGACATGTTCCTTCCGAGGGTCAAGTAAAAGAATCTCCGTATAATCTCAAGACTGCCTGTTGTTATTTATTTACTAATTAATGGCACATTTTTGCTGAAGTTTCCTTAAAATAAACAATAGGTCTATTGAATGGATGTATGCACATTTACTTGTAGCTTTATCACACATCGACCGCCTCTGTGGTCTAGTGACCAGTGTTCCTGGCTACAGATCCAGAGGTCCCGGGTTCGATTTCTGGAGATACCGGATTTTCTGAGAAGTAGTGGGTCTGGAATGGGGTCCACTCAGCCTCGTGAGGATAATTGAGGAGCTACTTCAAGGAAATAGCGGCTCCGGTCTAGAAAACCGAAATTAACGGCTATGAGGATTCGTTGCACTGACAATGCAACTCCCTCTATCGGCTAAAGTTGGCACTAACTAACAGACGGCGGTCGCTCGTTCGGTATAGTTCGATTGCGGACTCAAGCCACGGAGTTTGTTGTTTTTAACAATCTACAGTAAAGTCCTAAGTAATAATTTTAGTTACGGATATATTACATTAAGGTCTATTTACACATAACCGTGACGTGTTAGTACCGCGTCAGTTCAGTTTCAGTGATATCCGTGACGTCTCAATGACGGCTATAGACACTATCAGCATCGTTTCAGTAGTTCGAAGTTTGTGATTTTTGAGATGACAAAGTTTACGGACATTGAATTGTCAGGATTGCAATAATTCTGGATGAAGAGGAAGAGGAAGAGGAACAGTGTAAGGTCGCGCCATAGTTCAAGAGGTTAGTCGCTGTCTTCCCACCGCGGCGGCCCGGGTTCGATCTCTGGTCTGGTCAAGTGGGATTTATGGTGGACAAAGTGACGTTGGGGCAGGTTTTCTCCGAGTACTTCGGTTTCCCCTGCCAGTCTTCATTCCACCAAATTCTCCATCATCATAATCACCCGGAGCAGGCCACAATAGGCCAATGAGTGGCTGCCGTGCCGAGTGGACCCAGTTGGACTCCACCCCCCTCCCCCAATAAGAGGAACAGCGTGAGGTGAAAAAACGGAAGTGAGTACATGAGACATGGGTGAATAGAGAACGTGATGGAGAATTCGGTATCCTGTATAAGGAACTGATTGATGATGAGACGATTTTTTTTTTTATATTTCAGAATGTCTGAAAATTGTTTTAACATATTGCTGAGTAAAATAGAAGTTCATTTAAAACATGAAGACATCCGCTGGAGAAAGACTATAACACTGCTATAACATCTGCTTTCATTTCTTTTCCTATCGTATTCCAAATATCAGTTTTGTAAGTGCTGGCCGTGTACTTTGGCTGCGATAAATCGTAAAGAACAGGATAACTGCGAACCAGTTCAATAAGTTGTTCGTCATTCATTTTTCTTCACAAATATGCACAAACTCCACACCACAACGCGTCCGCGAAACAGGAAACATATCCTTGGCGACGATAGACAATGTCACGGAACGGATACTGCACTGATACCGACCCCTACAGTACGGCACTGTGCCGGAGATGTGTGGATGCGTCCGTAAAGTTCAAAGAAACGATACGAATCATCACTGACACTGATGAAATTTCACGGAACTGACCGGACGCGGTACTGACACGTCACGGATATGTGTAAATAGATCTTTAACCAACTATGTACGTATAGAGAAGATAAAACACTGTCCGAACCTCCAAGGACGGCAATTCATTCAATCTTCCCTGCGNACGTGTCACTAAATTGTAGTTCCAATTGGAACGTGTGTGATATCACAAGCCGTGTGGGACGTAATGATAAGTATTGTAAACACCAAAGTGATAGCTTCCAGCATTAAACCACATGCGACCGTCTGGCTACGAAAGAGTGGTAGTCATAGATCGCTTTATGCATTATGTCTTACATGATAACCTAATATCCAGCACTGAGACAGGATGGAAGGAATTCAGGAGACAAAGATTTTATAATGTAAATTATACAGGTTGTCCGGATGAAAGGTATCCAAAATAAAATCATTATATCTCAGAATGAATTTATTATACACATTAATGTGTTACACCATCACCAGGGAAAGTATCAACGTTTTTTTTTTCTGCGTATATAACTTTCTCAATAAATTTAAATGTGAACTCCCTTGGTGGCACGACAAATATCCGTACTTGAAGCATGTTTCGTGTTACCATAGCCACAGCGTCCCTTATGCGGGCTTTCAGGTGTTGAAACTCGTTGATCTTAACGTGGTAGACAATGTTCTTCACATAATCCCACAAGAGAAATCCACTGGGGTTAAATCTGACGACCTAGGAAGCTAAGCAATTGGTCCACCTCTGCTAATTCATATCCCAGCCATCTCTCTGTCCAGGTGATTCTTAATATGGAGGCAGAAATGTGGCGGCGCATGCGCGTAAGCCGGGTATTTTAAAAAAAAACCTTTCAGAGTTTCCCTTTACCGATAACATAAACCGGATATATGTATGACAATCAGTTTCCAAGATATACAATTTTTTTTTTTTAATTTGATTTGTTTCATTCTGGTCCGTCGTACTAACATTATCATAAGAGGTTAAACAATTCCGTCGAGTGTGATACTAGTCACACTCGACGGAACTGTTTAATCTCTTACGATATCTTTTTTATTTTGGATACCTTTCATCCGAAAATCCTATATTTTGTGTCGCTATGTGGCCATATCTTGGAGTGTGTCGACAATAAGTGCAGGTGTGTGTGTGTGTGTTGTGTGGAGGAGAGGGCCAGTTAGGGAGTGAGTGCTCTCTCAATTCATCCCCAGTCGAGGGGCAGTTACCACTAGTCAGACCCCTCCTCTCGCAGAAGAGGAGGCCCCATTTTGAAACACGTAAAGTCTTAGAAAGAACAAAAATATGGTAATTTACTGTGCTGGCGACGGCCAGCAACAAATTAACTGATTGACCGATTTGCACAGGTGAACGAAGCCGCCCAGGTAGGCCCATTTTAAAAATCTTTCTTCTTGTTAAATGAAAATTAATTTCTGCTGATCTTTTATTTATATTATAATCGTCAATTAGCATTCATTTAAATATATTGTGCAGCAGTACAAATAAAACTATTCAAGAATTCCTAGGCCAGTGACTATTTTCGTCTTAGCATATTGAAATTTCAGATCATTTGGATGAAGTTTCGTGAAAGTTGGTCTGTTTTTAACTGAGTGTCATCTGGGCTTGCGCTAGCCCAGTGTAAGAGCAAGGACGCCCCTCTCTTACCGCACGTGCAGTAACCGATGCTAGAACAGCTGCCGCCGTATTTCAAGTCGTGGCAGTTCTAGCGGAAGGAAATCTTGTAAAATATTCAAGCGCCAGGGTTTAGAGCGCCGGGACTTGAGGCGAGTCCGAAGAGCAACTCAACACAGATCGATACTACACTAATTTGTCAGCTGCATTGTGTGTGTATGCGTGTGTTATTTGTGACATGGCAGCCATACTACATTGCAGTGTGTAGCATCCTCTCCACGTGTGGCCACAGACATGTCTCACTAACTTCATGGAGCTTAGCTCGTCTTGAGAAGTCGCCAGAAGCTCAAACACTCGAGAATTTCCCAATATTTTACGGAATCCGAAGGTTCATTAGAGTGTTCACAAAAGCCCTCCATTTGTTCCTCTACTGGGCCAGATCAATCCAGCCCATAACACCATCCTATCGTTCTTAGATCCATTTTAATATTATCCTCCTACCCACCTGTAGGCCTTTTCTAGTTCAGTGTTTCTCAACCGCCGGACCGCAGCCCGGTACCAGTCCTTCGTCTTATAAAAAAAAATTACCGGTCCGCGGTCTGACAGAGGTTGAGAACCACTGTTCTAGTTGTCTCCTTCTTTGTGGCTTTCCCACCAAAATCCTGTATGCATTCATTTTCGCCCGCATGCGTGCTGCATGCTCTGCCCATCTCGTCCTCCCTGAATTGATTATCCTAATTATATTTGGTGAAGGTACAGGTTTGCCGGTCACGGTAGCCGAGCGGTCTAAGGCATGTACTGTCTTCGCTCGCTTGGAAACCGGGATCGTGGGTTCGAATCCCACTCAGGGCATGGATGTTTAGTTTGTGTGTGTGCGTTTTTCTGTGTTTGTGTACAGGTAGAGGCCTTGCGACGAGCTGATCACCCGCCCAAGGAGTCCTACCGAATGTGTAAGATCTAGAAAAACCGAAGTGAACGGAGAAGTTCATGGAGGTAGGCCTAGGCCCACTGGGGCTGTAGTGCCAATGGGGGGGGAGAAGCTACAGGTTATGAAGCTCCTTCTACGGCCTTTCTTTACAGAAATGTAGGGGTGAAGTAATGAACTTACTCGTGAGGATCTGGATAGGGTCGATAGGGTGAAATAAAGGGTTTTCGTGAAAACACGGCAATAACCTTCGGATTCTATAAAAGGTAGGAAATTTCTTGACCATTCAGAGGGTCTGTGTTCCATGGAAGTACTCGTAAATAATAAATGGCAGGGGCTATATAGCATAAAAAATTAAGATTTAAACTGACCGTATACATAGAAGTGTGGCTATAAATAAATAAATAAATAAATAATTCCATTGTAAACTCGGAAACGCATAATTAAAGAAACGATAAGGGCATTTACCGCTAGCAGTAACAACAGTAACGTACCAAAGAAAGAGCAACGCTGGCCAAACACTATGTCACTGCTATTATCTCTATTGTTAAATGTATAGAAAATTTTGAATTCAGAATGTCGCTTCGCACCGGTTTCATCCACCGCTCCTCTGTGAGCCTCTGTTAGGAAAGGAAGTCGAAGAAGTGCTGAAGCGGCACGCAGGTGATTTAATTAGGGCATGCATTTTCCGTTCCTCTTTTTGTTTTCCTTGGCACTACAGCCCCAGTGGGCCTAGGCCTACCTCCATGAACTTCTCCGTTCACTTCAGTTTTTCTAGATCTTACACATTCGGTAGGACCCCTTGGGCGGGTGATCAGCTCGTCGCAAGGCCTCTACCTGCAAACAAACACAGAAAAACGCACACACACAAACTAAACATCCATACCCTGAGTGGGATTCGAACCCACGATCACGATTTCCAAGCGAGCGAAGGCAGTACATGCCTTAGACCGCTCGGCTACCGTGACCGGCTTCCGTTCCTCTTCCTGGATCATATTTACGATTACGGAGCCTGGACAACTCAATTGATAAAGGGACGGGCTATGAGCTGGAGAGCCGGGGTTCGATTCTCGGCAGAAGAAAGAGATTTTTCTCTTCCCCGCAGTGTCCAGATCGTCTATGGGGACCACCTAGCCTTCAACACGTGAAAGCCCGCTGTCGCTACGGTAACACCAAACATGCCTGTATATGTGTGGTGCCACCAAGGGAGCCCAAATTTAAATTTATTGAGAAAGTTATATACGCAGAAAAAAAAACGTTGATAGTTTCCCTTTGTAATGGTGTAACCCATTAATGTGTATAATAAATTCTTTGTGAGATATAATGATTTTATTTTGGATGCCTTTCATCCGGACACTCTGTATTCTACAGACATCGGAGAAAGGTGAAGAAATAGCTCTAATCCTTGTACTGGGTACAGGTCAAGAACTTAATCCGTGGTGATGGGAACATAATCCGAATCTACAAGTGCAGTTGGCTCTGTAACAGAAGATTTAGCATATGTGAAATGCACAGAATATCAGATGCGGAGCAAGATACAACTGCCACGTAGCACTTGAAACGGCCAAGAGATTTGAAACGTCGACATGCACCCTGAATTAGCGAACATTGTTAACTGTATTTATGCACATAAAACAGACGGTACATACTTGCATAAAGGAACCTCATTAAAGGCCCACTACATTCACTGACGCGTTTTAATAAATACACTTCCTCATTAATATGTAATTATGAAAGTTATTGCAAACAAAGAACGATTTTAATCAACGATATTTTAATTTTAATAATTCTGTCTTTGGTCATTTAAGTAATATAATTGAATTTATACTATAAAATGTTACGTTAATGGATACGTTAATTGAGTAAATACTTGATAAATTTATGTACAAATTAGTACCTACATACATGCATAAATACAAATTAGAAAATACAAAAATAAGTTTGCCTGTGGTTCTGTAAGGGTGTGAAACCTTGTCTCTGATATTAAGGGAGGAACATAGATTGGGGGTGTTTGAGAACAGGGTGTTGAGGAGAATATTTGGACCAAAGAGATATGAAGTGATGGGAGGTTGGAGAAAACTGCATAATGAGGAGCTTCATAACGAGTACTCTTCTCCAAGTATAATTAGAAATGCATGTAGAATATTGGTGGGAAATCCGGAAGGAAAGAGACCACTGGGAAGACCAAGGCGTAGGTGGGTGGACAATATTAAAATGGATCTCAGAGATAGGATATGATGGTATGGATTGAATCAATCTGGCTCGGCTCAGTTCTTGTGAACACGGTAATGAACTTTCGGGTTCCATAAAATGCTGGGAAGTTCTTGAGTAGCTGCAGAATTGGCAGCTTCTCAAGAAGGGCTCAGCTCCAGAAGTGAGTGACCTACATTATACGAGAGCTACATGTATGTAAATCAGCACCACGATGATTGAAACATTTAGCTAAACGAATTTGTAGCAGATTTCTCATATCATGTTGATGAAAGTAAACCCTTTTATACATCTTACATATTCGAATTTACGCGTTAATTTTTAAAGATATCCCTGTAACAGGCCAGGGAGGCCCATAGAGTTGTGAAATATCGAGGCTCCCACATTTTCTCTAGACAATCGGCTCACAGCTGGTGGCAAGGTTGTCAGTCTTAAGCGCCGGCCGCCTTTTACCCGCAGGAAGGTTCATGGTACTCATTTCTGTTAGAGGCTGAGTCAACCCCAGGGCCATAATCTATTGCTGTTAACTTTTGGTCTGATTCTCATGGTGCCTTGACAGTTACGAAAAACCAGTGCAGTTGCATCGTCACACCCGGATATTTTGTTCCTAGAAGTGACAATCTGAAAGGGAAACGATCGAGATGGCCGTGACGTGGTATGGCAACTCGAATAGTGGCCTTGTGCGTTACGTTAACTGCCACCAACGCCCAGCGCGAGCGAGGTGTGATGGAAGTACCTCGAAACAAAAGAACTGTTAGATATCTCTACAGCAACAGTGCCGTTCTGTACCCCCTCAATGACCAGTGGAGAGCAGCCTTTCGAAAATCTCGAAAACCTATCTGGACTGCAGACCAAGTAACGTAACAATGTATTACATTTCAATATTAATGTTTTTTTTTTCAGTTAACGTATATTAATAATGCCGACACAAATCAAAATGTCGTTAGTGCTCTTGTACTTTACAAGAATGGCGATGGTTTAGTTACTTAGTAAAGTGACTAGCTAGGGGCTAGATTCCTAGGGGCAGGAAAGCTTATCTTGGCCATTACGTTCAGATTGGCTGCGGGGCCCATAAAATTTACATAATGTTTGCCTGGAGATAAAACGGTCGGAGCATGAACCTGAAAATTCACTTTCATCTGCTGTCGAATGAGAAGAGATTTATCTCTCTATAGCCAATGTCTTTGTGACATAAGGACAAGGACTGCCTTGCATTCTGCATTTACTTTACGGCTTACATTTGTAATTTTGTTGATGGAAGAAAGTAAAGGATTTGGCATGCTTGTCTGTCTGAAATTTCTAAACATCTGGACTTTTTGTAAATGTTAATACGTTCAGTTGTACTGCTGCAGTCAGCCCTCCAGTCACGTGATGTGTTATGGCTGCAGATTTTGATGAAACTTGACTGAGCACAAGGCTTTGAATTTTAACTTCACAGTGATTATCTTGGGGATAATGTCAGTGTTTTAGAGTGATTACGTGGTCATCGGAGAGGAGTCCATTTTGCAATTTTTCGGCCTCGGGAAGGCAAATATAAAGGAACATACTGAATGTTGTATATTTATAAAAATAGGTTCTGTACTAACACCAATTCAGGTAGACCAGTTCCACGAAAAATATTTGCAGTATGAAAGGTTTGGCCGTACATGTCGGGAGTGGCATGCAGGACTCCACTAGTTAACCGGAAGTTATCATGACCTTGCCCTGAAGACAGTAGTCAGCTTCACCCTTCTGTCATTTTGCTTATCACGATGATCACACAACGGCTAGTGGTCAGCTTCACGCTCAGGTCTCCGTGCTGCTGATCAAAAGACTCATCAGCAGGGCCCGGATTTTGACGGCATGTCATCTTTTTTCCTTGTATCCTATGCGATGCTCTTAAATATATAAATTTCGGATATGAGCTGCTGGTTACAGAAATGTAAATTTTATAGTTATTTTTTGTCATTTTTTTACATTTTTAGGTTTAAGGTCTTTTTTGGTAAATTTTTGGACTTTTAAGGGTATTTGTCATTTTTGGCCATTTTAGGGAATTTTTCTTCATACGTTTTCTCAAATGTGAATAACATGGAAGCGAAGTGTTCTTTCTTTTCTCCTTTAGGTCATTTTTCTGGATTTTTTCGGTCATTTTTTGAATATTTTCAGGTCATCAAAATCCGGGCCCTGCATATTACATTTTTGGGTCATATTTTAGGTCATTTTTCTGGATTTTTTCTGTCATTTTATAGGTCATTTTTAAAATATGTTCAGGACATCAAAATCCCGGCCCTTCTCATCACTCTCCTGAATTGCTCTCTGTTTTAAATTTTTCGGCTGTTGCTTACGTTGTATGTGTCGTAATGGTATTTATGATGCAATCCTTCTGGCTTCCCGTTGCCTTGAACCTCTGTGCCGAGTTGTTGATAAGAGACTATACGCGGTTTAATGTACAAAGCGATCTATGTATGTACATCACTATTTCGTCGACAGGCAGCTGTACACAGTTCAATGCATGCAGTAGTCTGTTTGGTACGAGTATTTACAATACATCGTCATGCAGCTACATGGCTGTAAATAATACAAGAGATATGTGAAGTTACATACCAGTACTTTTCGTTTTTAGAACCTGAATTTCATGCTGATAATTCACTGCTTGCTCCTTGCAGTACAGTGCATACGAAGGACTTAATTTCGAAAGAAAAAAAAAAAGTAAATTCATTAAGTAACACATTGTAGTGTGCATTTTACTAACCAGTTAAATGAGCCCGCGCCATAGCTCAAGCGGTTAGTCGCTGGGTTCCCACCGCGGCGGCCCAGGTTCGATCTAGGGTCTGATCAAGTGGGATTTGTGGTGGACAAAGTGGCGCTGGGGCAGGTTTTCTCCGAGTACTTCGGTTTCCCCTGCCAATCTTCATTCCACCAATTGCTCCACAATCACCCTCACCTATCATCTGGAGCTGGTACAATAGGCCAGAAGTGGCCGCAGTGCAAGGGACTTAGTCCCACCCCACTAGCATTAAAAAAATTAGTTAACTGGCTTTTGGTCCTTCATGCATATTCATACAGACGGTTAATCGTGTATACATGTAATTGCAAGCAATAAGTAAGAATTTAAGACGTGCGGTGTCAGAAGTAAGACAATTATTTCAATACAGTTTATTTTAAGAAGAACAAGGGTTTTCCCCATGTTGCTATAATACTTTCTACCCGGAATAACTCAACAACGTCCTGAAGTATGGCGCACCTTTCGTGGGACAACAGTGTATATCCCTTTATATATGCCTGGTTTCATTTCGATATTGTTTCAGAGGACTAAGATGTGTTATAGCCCGTGAATAAACGATAGATCCTCCTCTCGTTCCACCCACTGTCCGCGGTCGACCCCGTTTCCTCTCACGACCGATCTGGAACTCCTAATGCAACTTCATACAGCAAGCACTACATTTGGCGACCTACAGGCTGATGCATATCAACTGCATATCCAGTTCTGAAGGACCTACATAATCGTATATAAACATTTGCTAGATCCAAATCATTCAACCTTTCCATAAACCCGGTCAGGCTTTCGAAAACATTTATAAGGTTACGAATGGTTTGCAATGCGAAGAAATCTATCGATGCAATGGACCAGAAACAAACACCGAGTACAAAAAACCAGGTCAGATATGAACAGCCATTTTTGAAGGAAGGGCTGACGATTCCTTTAGCCGGCTTCATATATTTATATATTCATGCGTTTGGATTACAGTTCAATGTACATGACTGAATGCCTGAAAACTTCACAGACAACCTTCTTAACCAATCTACTATGCATTGGGATTTTAATATTATCCAATTTCTGCACTCAGTCACTGTTGTTGTCAGAATCCTCCATTTTAAACGGCAGTAGCGGTAGATAAACGTGTGATGAAGTATATCTCAATATTTTTGGAAAGTCTTTTAAGTGTTTCGCCATATTCCGAATTCAGATGAATTTCAGTGACAAGTATTAACAGCATTAAGAGCTTGTTCAGCCCCGTACTTTCATCTTGTGAGAGCACGGTGCCGTTTCTTTGCTAAATTATTACTGCCTGGGTATTTTTTATATTTATATTTGTGATTCCGACTATATATTTAATTACTATTAATATTGTATATGTCTCTCAAACTTATTATGCCAAATCGCAGTCGGTATCAAGATGTACATGCTGGACTGGGCATAACAACACTACTTGTTCCTACACCCTCTAGATGCATTTGGGTGTTCTGTCTTTCATATGGAGACCACACTCTCCTGATCGTAATGGTTTACAGTCCAGTATCTGATTTGGTATTCTATGAGGCTTGTTCAGGTGAAACCCGTTTCCAGGTGAAACAACAGAACGTCAGTCATTTGTCCTCTCTAGAAAGATTTTGCACCCGAAACGTTGGCATTAGCTGTGTTGTGTTACTAGTAGACTCTAAAGCAGCCCTGTCCAACGCGGCGCCCTCCGTAACCACATATAATTGAGCCGATTTTTAATATTAATTCAAATTGTAAGACAAGAGACATTTTTGAACGTCTGAGTTCTGTTAAATATTTTCGAAAAATTTTATTATTGTTGTTATTATTATTATTATTATTATTATTAGTAGTAGTAGTAGTAGTAGTAGTAGTAGTAGTAGTAGTAGTAGTAGTAGTAGTAGTAGTAGTAGTAGTAGTAGTAGTAGTAGTAGTAGTAGTAGTAGTGTGTGGTGGCGCCCGCACCTTCATAGGCATCAGTGAATTGTGCCCGAGTACATAAGAACTTTGGACAGCACTGCTCTAAAGGGTTCTGACGATGGTGTATAACATCCAGAATTACTAGATTTTCGGACTTTCTCCATCGTCCGGTATTCTAGAAGCTAGAAAACATAGCGTTTCGGCAACTGGGTCTGTTTCCGTTCTCAGGTGATTGGAGAGACACCTACTGTGTTGGGTCTGGCATATTTTCCTGTTATCCGACTCCTAATTAGCCTTGTCTCAGGTAAGCTGTAGTGAATCTGACAGGGGTTGTCCAGTGATTGAAGTTAGCTCTTTCTAAGGGACCCTACGGAGTAGGTGTCTCTCCCCCCCTCACCTGAGGACCAAAACAGATCCAGTTTCCGAAACGTTGTGTGTTCTAACTTCTAGAATATCGAACGATGATGCAAGTCTGAAAATCCAGTAGTTTTGACAACAATGTTATTGTTTGCCCTGATGCATCTGAGGCGTCCATTCTACTGCACAGCTCGTGGTCCCCTGGTAATTCGTCAAACGTGCAGCCGCGTCATCATGTGTGTCCGGCCATATTCGCTAACAGCACAGCGTGCGGGTTTCATTTGAATATCCCATTCTTTGTACTGGTATGTGATGCAGTCATTTCTTTGATACTCATTACTTTCGCGGATGACAAAATACTTGAAAATTTAATTTATTTCTAACTGTCCATCAGAGGTTTAACGTGATAGCCCTTTTTTTCCATTGGCGCTACAGCCCTCATTTGGGCCTAGGCCTACCTCCATGAAACTCTCCGTTTCACTTCGGTTTACTAGATCTTACACATACGGTAGGACTCCTTGGGCGAGTGATCAGCTCGTCGCAAGGCCTCTACCTGTAGACAAACACAGAAAAACGCACACAAACATCCATTCCCTGAGTGGGATTCGAACCCACGATCCCGGCTTCCGAGCGAGCGAAGACAGTGCATGCCTTAGACCGCTCGGCTACCGTGACCGGCGTGATAGCCTTTACTCTGTTTCATTGCTCCTTTCGTAGAGCGTTACATTGAAATTTCTTTTTTGTTCCTTTGCGACATAGCGTATTGAGGGCAAACTTACAATAAAAATGTTAGCTTTGTTTGCGGAAACGTAATTTGCAAGAACCTTTCTAATTACACAAGGTCTCCTTATGGCAAGTTCTCAAAATAGCTCCTAGTCGTCATTAATTACCTTCATAACGCTCTAAAAATAAGGAAATACACAGCAAATGATCCAAGTGCCACGTGGCTTAAAATGTACTACAAAAATTTACTTTCATAATCGTCCTAATAATCACTGTTCTGTTCCTCATTAATATTATCTAGCGTTGTCGCATTATGTGCATGATGGCATAGCTTTTCGCCTTTCGGTACCTGCTTCCCCTCTTCTTTTTCGTCTACGGTAATACTGCCTATATTCATAAGACAACAATAAAAAAAAAGCAATTTATTTCAGCATTTTTGATTTTAAGAAAATCTCTAGCTAAAAATATGTACCTTCACTGGTATTTAATAAATCATTTATAAATTTCTCGTTATATTCATAACCAGCCTTGTTTTTATGAATACTTTTACTACTCTGCCAGGTGTTTGGCCTAATTATTTAAATTATTATTGGGAAAGAGAAACTTAATAATTGTATCTCTTCAACTGAAATTAATTAATGTAAGAAAATGTAATTGGATAGCTACATACGAGTGGGCACTTTGGATACAAAAAGAAAATAAATCAATATATGCTTAATATTAATACTTTAATGAAGAAACTGAAATGATTAAGAACTGTATATTGGACTAAACAGGTAACAAAGGTACAATAAAGGGTTTCGATGAACTTTCGACTTTCCTTATGCTGCGGTGCTTGTTGGTCGGTGGGTTTTGCGATTGATTGGTCACATGGCTAGTAAGTTACAGTACTTTATTACTTACGCAACCCCGAGGAGGGACAGCTCAGCCAGTATAGTGACTAGTTAAGGAATGAAAAATCGAGGTTTGATTCCTGTCACTGGCTGGGGTCTCTCTACCATCCGCCATGTCAACCCCTACCCCTTCCCGGGGGGGGGGGCACCCAGCCTCCTACTCAGTTGATGGTAGGACCTCTTTCTCCGGGAGCAAAGAGACGTGCATGAAACTGGAATATTCAGTACATGAGGTTAAGAATACATAGAGCTATACCTCCACTCCATAAGCTTTCATGGCGTTATGCTTAATTAAGCACAAGATCAATTTTCGTTTGATGTTAATCAAGCATTTTCGTGACATTCGTCCACGTTAAGAAGATGCCTCAAGTTTTCTTGGGATAAAAAAGTTAAAGATATCCCTGTAATAGGCCGTGGAGCCCTATAGGGTTGTGAGACGTCGAGGTTCCCACATTTTCTAGACAATTAGCTCACAAATGGCGGTGAGATTGTCAGCCTTACGCGCCCGCCGCCCTTTACTCCAAAATATATTCCCGATATTCACTTCTGTTAGAGGCTGGGTCAACCCCAGAACCACAGTGCGGTTGGAAGCAATGCAATGACCTCATCGGAAATCGAACCCGCGACTTTCCTGTTTGTAGCATAGTGCCTCAACCAACCACGCTACCGCCTGTCTCTTTTCATGGGATAGTGGGTGAAATATCTTCAGGACGGCAGACCGTTCTGAATTCAATGTACCGTAACTTCTAAAACAACACCCAACTAATCCACACGTTCGAAACGACTTTAGATCAAGTCAATAAAACAATCAGTATTAACCATCCTCGTCTCGACTTTTTGTCACTTGCGCGGTCATACTTTTATTCCATTATTTCGGGGCGACAGCACAGTGCAATCAGTATTGTTGAAATAGCAGTCAGAGCTCTTAACTGAAACAGAAACCGTAACCACAGCAGGAATGCTCAGAGTGGTTGCTGAATCTTCCAGTAGGTAACTTGTAGGTCAGTAGTTCATAGCAGTGTTTTGCATTCCAAAGAGGAGACAATATATGCAACATCTTCGCATGCATACTGTAGTAATATTTACTTTTTGTGGAACGATTTCTTTCTGTGATGTCGGAAATGGAGTACTATTAGAATGCATTACATGCTACATCTGAAGTTGTCGTATCTCCTCGCCTTAGTAATGGAGGAGAATTCAAAGATCTTACCTTTATTTTTTGTTGATTATTGCTAATATTCGGGAAGCAAATACTTTTATTTAAAAGATGTAGCTAATTCGATAACGTGAAAGAAGTTTACTTCTATCATAAGAAACTAAAGCAAAAGTAATATAAAATTATTAAATGTAAAACTTAATTTATTTAAGATCATTTTTATGTTATTGTAACGGATTTAATCAAGGCATTGCCAGGCAACGGTTTCAATGCGCAACATTGGAAGTTGTGTCAAAGTCAAAGTCATGTTGCAACTGACGGTCAGTCAGTCTGTCTGTCTTGGTGTCGAGCCCCAGCTGGGGCTCATGACCAGATGTTTTATTCTTTGTGAAAGTTTCTGTCCTGTCCATTTGGGGCGCCCTCCCTGGAAGTTGTGTCTCAGTGGACGTATGTTATAGCTAATTGCTAGGCAGCAGTCAGCGCGCCAATTAACTAGCTAGATAGCTATGACGTGACTTGTGTTTTCTATGTAGTCAGCGCAACGCCCAATGCTGGTAACGGATCAATGAACTCGCAGTCTGACATGTGACACATGTTTTCTATGGGGTCCGAGCCGAATAATTGAAGGGAGTATAAGGATGAGAATGGAGCATGTCCTTAGTGAATTGTGAAGATTAGTGGAATACAGAGTGACTGAAAACGAAATAACAAGACTTCATAGTAATTTGAAGTGCTAGATTCTGTGTTTGAGATCCGTTGCCAGGAGATGACTAGTGAAGACGAAGAATCTTAGTGCGTATGCAACGATGAACTGAAAGTGTGCAGAATAGCGATAGCGTTATAATTGAGTGTGATTAAGAGAACTTGTAACCGAAGTGCCAATAAAACAAATCATCCGATCTGGAACCCGTTATTTTCGTCACGCATACCCCTCTACACGCGACATTATTCAAGAATATTTTTAGCATAATCTTAAGTCGTTTTCAGAAATACTCTATCGTATTCCTAATTACATCTGTACCATTTGCAACTCCTCGGGGTCTTCAATATTGTCGTAGGCGGTTTAGGTCATTGCTACTTCGCTGGGGAATATCCATGTGCAATAGAATGCTCATTAAATTGTAGTATATTTGGGGGTAAAAAAAGTAAAGCTAACCCTGTAACAGGTCGTGAAGGCCCATAGGGTTGTGAGACCGTGCCAGTATATTCGGGGGTGCTGGGTTAAACTCGACTGTGATTATTTGCTGGATTCCATGACATTAGGTTTTTGTGTTACTGTCGTCATAGTCAAGCTGCATCTTCCAGTTGTCGGCGTTGATTGTTAATCCGATATAAATTCGAGATCTCTGCCGTATTCCTAACGCAATTCGAGAATGAATTCGGGGCTTCCAATGTTTCGGCGTCTGTAATGGCATCGTCAGTCTTGTAATTAATTATTTAGGCCCACCATATACTCATAAAGTATAAGCCATTTTTAAAACATTATTATTACAGGACAGGGGAACTTGTTAGTTGAAATAATAAACTGAGAATGATTAACAGATAAAATATGCAAGTATTTGTGATTTTCATTGCAATGAGAACTCATATTGCGTAGGTGATTACAATGAGTTGTAAAGTACATTATGCAATGATACAATAACCCAGGCCACAATAGTTAACATATTTATCAAATCTCTGTTTCAGTGATTGTGATGGTGAAAAAATGGAGGATCAAATAGAAAATTTGGAGCAGGCACGGAAAATCATCAAAAGCCTTCATGAGAGGTATAGAGCGCAGAGTCACCAACTGCTGGGATGGCGGCGAAGAGTCAAAGCTCAGGTATACTGTTCTCCAATAAATTATAAAAAATAATTACTGGAAGATTATCAAAGTTCAAAGTTCCTGGCCACTGAGTACTGTGTAGTATTCATTATGACAATCTATTCATATTTTTAAACTACAGCAACTTTTATATTCTGTGTCAGATTCATCATTGTCACAAAATTTTGGGTTAATATATCAATAAAGTGCCAAACGTTAACATGTTGTACGGATGTAATTTACGTAGTAGGTCATGAATGAGCGAGCAGTCCTTTTTTTCAATGTGTCACGACTATTCTGTGAGTAGTAATATACGTATTTTGGTGTGGATATGTGAAATGTAGTATACTATATAAAGGAGATGGTTTATGATTGCCTATTTGTGCACATTACTAATATGAGGTGGCATTAAACATTAGCCACAGTGCACCATTCAATAACATATGTAGGTCTAAAAGGAATATAGCAGAAATCAGGAGAAGTTAAACAGTATGAAATCCTACATAATAAAAGACGGGACTTCCTCTAGAATTCTCAACTGATGTTACAGCAGTATTTCTACATATATAAAATTATGCAATCATACTTAAGTTTTGGTGCTCATATACAGTAAAACTTGGTTATAGCAACATCGGTTTCTGCGACACCTTGTCTATTGCGTCAAATATTCAATGGTACGAACTAATTCCTCATAAAGCAACTGTTTTTATACCTTGCTTAGTACGACATGCACAAATGCATCAACCTCGTATGTAACGTCATTTTCATTCCTGAATTTCTCTGATATCGTGGGAAAGTTCGATGTGTCTGCCCACCCTCACTTTCTCTACTTGCTGACGTGACGGTCCTGGAAGAATACGACGGCGGGCTGCAAGAGGAGCGTGGGTTTATGCAAAAACAAGGGTGTGGGGTGGGACTGCGTGAATAGTGCAAGAGGACGCGGCAGGTTGTTAACTGCATTCCTTTCCTAGAATCTCGTCTAACAGGACCTCACATTGTCTACTTACCCTATAGTGTTCCTGCCTAAACCCAGAGAAGTGCAGTAGCGAAAACATGGCAATGAAAAGGAAAGTTTTAAGCATTGAAGAGAAAGTTAAAGTGATTCGTGAAATATTGTGTGTATTGTCAGTGAAAAGCGCTGTAATATGTCTTTGATATTACACATTTGGGCAATTCCACGTTAATGTTACGTTAGTCTGTACTTAACTATGTATTTCACTAAAAAATGCAACATTTTAACTCGGTTTTTGGTAGATTTTTACGTGACTAACATAAGGCTACTGTGGAAGTGCCCATTTCGGTTACGACATTCGTTTATAACGACACTATTTTTAGGTCCCTTTGATGACGTTATAACCAAGTTCTACTGTATTTTTGAATGAATCCTGTTCAAATATTTTGTTAATATGTTATCACGAGGAATGATATAATCAAATGTGGAACTGTGTATACAGTCATCTTCTCCAGAACTGCAAAATTTATGTGAATACAGACACTGAAACTAATGAGTATATGGAACTAGAGGAGTAAAGTTACCTTCATTACCCTCAATCCAGCCAAGTTAGAGGTAAAGTCCAACCAAGAATTGAGCCAATTGCAGTCCTTAGGGTTTGTAAAAGGTAAGTATAGAGCATTACAAAATTATAGTGGTTAGGAGCAATCCAAATTATTTAGAGCACAAGCTGTCCCACTGCCAATTTTCCCATTACAAATCCCCACATAAACTGGACTGGGACTGAACCCTGGTCTCTACACTAAGAACAGCAGGAATCTACCTGTCTGAACTATGATTCACCTATACATGAGTATTTCTTTTTTCTTGGCACTACAGCCCCAGTGGGCCTAGGGCTACCTCCATGAACTTCTCCGTTCACTTCGGTTTTTCTAGATCTTACACATTCGGTAGGACTCCTTGGGCGGGCGATCAGCTCGTCGCAAACAGAAAAACACACACACACAAACTAAACATCCATGCTCTGAGTGGGATTCGAACCCACGATCCCGGTTACCAAGCGAGCAAAGACAGTACATGCCACATGAGTAATTACTGAATTTAAATTGGATGTGCTGGAATCAATATTCATCTTTATGAGATGCGATATTGCCTCTAATGTGGGACAAACAGGCTCCATTAAGTTTGCTATAAATCGTTGTTTCCATTAATGTCAGTCAGCAGCCATAATTATTCATATGGATGTTCATTATCTTTATTAGACTCATTAAAACATAAACATGTCAGCTGGGCAATTTCAAAGTAGCTATCTGAAATATGCAACAAGATATGAGATTTGACTACAGACTTCAGATGCTTCTCCCCTACTACATATTTTTAAAGAGCTTGTTAAACTCAGTACAAGTGATTCTTTTAATCATCATAGAAACTTACTTTGTAAATGTAATGTAATAATTATTCATTTGACACATCATCACAGTTTTTCTTTACTACACTGTACTGCAGACATGTTTTGGTCCCATAGAATTGTACTACGTACGCTACAGTTTACATATCAACCATACTTATAACATTTCTTTAGTGATATTTTTAATAACTGTGGATAATGCCTTATAAGATATACAATTAGTATTTTATAATCATGTCTAAGTAAATGTAATAATTATTGTTAACATGTGGACTCTATGGCAGCGTATATGCAATCACGATATTTCTGTGGGATTGAAAAGCATCTGCTGTGTAGTAGGAAAATAAGGAAGAAAAACTGCAATAAAGTTCTGATAGAATAACTATTACATTACACCTATTTAACAAGTGCCATTTAAACTAACTTTCTATCAATCTTCTTACAGGAGGAATTAGTAGCAAGAATGAACCAGGAAAGGGCAGACCAATTGAAGTCACTATCTGCACAATTGATTCTATTTGAATCTCGATTATGTCGGAAGCAGAAGGACATCAGTGCCCTATTAATACAGAGGGAAACTGTTATTTTGCGTCAGCAACGTACCATCCAGTTACTGCAGCAGCGACTGTCAGATTCAGGACTTGATGCATCCAATTTGGATCTCCCACATTTTGATTCACCAACTGGCGAGACTAATCTTGACTCACTGAATGACAGTGACAGTGCAGTTATCATGGAGGATAATGTCAGCAATGACCAAGATGTTATGAGCATGTTGCCCCGTTTTCGTTCTGGAATTGATGCTGTCACAGTTGTACGTAGTGTGTCTGATGCCGTTGAACCTGGGAACAAATATTCTGCTATGCGTCGTTCAAACGGTTTTCTCAGACGCCCCGAAATATTAGAGACAGTTTACAGTGTGGAAGAAGATGGAGAAGATGTCGCACCTCAAACTACCTCTGTAGGGACCAAGACTGATTCAAACTGTGAGAGCAGCACTTCTCCTGAGGAACCTATCCCACATTATACAGGAGGTTGGGGGAACAGTGGCCGGTTACAAGGATTGTATGGAAGCTTTGAGAGACTTAATGAGACAACTGAAAGGCACAGACACAGACACTCAGAAGAACCACAACAGAATCAAGTCACAACTTATAACAGAGTGATGAGTAACCATCGATCAGTCACCAAACCCAAGGATGTTAAGTACAAACGCATTAACAAGGCTAAGTCTAAATCATTGGAAGAACTGAGGGGTCGCTTAAGGAACTGGGTGGACAAAGGAAACAAGTTAGCACTGTCACTTGACCAATCATATGCATGATGTTGCAATGTCATCTAATACGTGGAAAAATCTGAATGTGAATTTTGTGGCTGTTATTTTCAGTTAATATATTTCCACATATACTTTTATGGGGTTTTTTGTGCAAAACTAAGCTGAAGTACTAAATATAATGTAGATGTGGCATATAATGCATTCAGAGGCAATCTTGGGACAACTATTTAAAATAAACAGTACTATTTTCTGGGATGTGATGCCATGTACTCCACTACAAGTTCAGCCAGACTACATGGTATCACATCCAAGAAAATTACACTCTTTATAATCACTGTTGTGGGAACCTAAACCCAACATAGTTAGCCTCTACGGGGATGCTACTCTACCTAACATCAACAGATCTGTAAAACTTCAAATCAAGAAAAACAAGCTACTCTGTTTCCTGTCCTTCCCCCTGAGGTGTGAAGAACTTAAAGATGAACTTCTCCTGAATTACAATGGTGACGAACCCTAGATGATAATAATATTTATAGTCACCACAGTGTTATCCTCAAATCCAGCTTCTTAAAATATTCCTTGTGTATATTCAATAAAAATTTTCTGATTGTAATTAATATGGTAAAAGTTTTTGTTCATGGCTTGATCCCTTTAGCTTGGAAGACACTTCCAAGCATATAAAAATACATGTCATCCACAGCCATGTTACCATAAAGAATGCCTGTTCTGAAAGTTTGAAACCAAAATATGTTCAGCATGAGAGAGACCTAAAGGTCCATATTTAACAACACCAAAGTAATGTAAGACAGTGTTCTCCTGTTAAATATTGATAGGAGCATGAAGATATACAAACCACACTTAAGTTAGGAATTGTTTCTAAACAAGATATGTACTCATATGTTGGACTCTTAGTTTTGTTTGAAAGGCAATTATTATTTTTATTCATTATTAAAGACATATTTGGCTGTGTTTACTGGATATACTGTACTCATTCACCTGAAATAAGGTACTGTATATTCTATTATAATTTAGGCTTAAATTAAATATATCTGAATTTTAGAATGTAGATAAATATTAAATATATATTTATGAGAAAGCAAAATAATATATACAAAAATGTATATTGCAAAGTTTAACGATACATGCAATCGTACTGTTAAATTATGTACCCAATAAAATTTGTGATTTTTGTAATGGACATCATGACGAATCTAAAGGAAACACAGGTTTACTATAATATGTATACAGAGAATGTTTGAAACAGAATTTCAGAATAATTATGTTACCATTACTATAAAAAACTGTCAACAATATGCTGTCATTGACCTGAAAAGAGCTCAATGACTCAACAGGTTTAAAATCACAACTGTAAATATAAATGTGATTATCCATGATTATCTACAAACATGTTCCTTAAAAACAATATGTAATTCCATCACTTGTAAACTATTAAACTATATCTCTCCAGAACCAAACTTTTTATGAAACAATCTACAAGTAGTATCATCATTTACTCATTAAATTAATACTATAATTTGTATAACTGGATATGGTTCCTTTATTATCAGAACGGAGCTATGCACATGGCACCAGACACTGCTACATCGCATAAAAAGTAAAGTAAAACTATCCCTGTAACAGGGCGTGAAGGCCCATAGGGTTGTGAAACGTTGAAGGTCCCACATTATCTAGACAGTTGGCTCAAAGATGGCGGTAAGGTTGTCAGCATTACGTGCTGGCCGCGCTTTACTCCCCAAGAAAATCATTTAATTAATTCCTGGTACTCATTTCTGTTAGAGGCTGAGTCGACCCCAGGGCCACAGTGTGGCTAGAAGGATTAGGTCAACTGAAAAAAATCCAATGACCTCATTGGGACTTGAGCCTGTGACTTTCCGGCTTGTAGCATAGTGCCTCAACCAACTACAAAAATGTATTTCCTACCAAGAGTGAATAAATAGTATTTTTGGGTGCAAATCTGAATGGAGTTACATGTTTCTCTTCTAATACTTTCTCTTGGCACAATCCAGACTGTCTGATCTCGAAATTTCAAGATGGTTGGTTGTGGCTAATAAAGAATGTATTCAATAAACTAATGGATGCAGTTATTTAATACCTCTCATCCCAGGAAGATAACCTATTATCATTTAAAGTTAGAATTTTTAAAAATACATGATTCTATCACATTTTTATATCATTAAACTAACAGAAATGAAATTTTGGAACTTATAGATTTAAAATATTTATTATCTCATGTGCCAATCAAATTCCAAAATAATATTCTTGTATCTGACACTAAGAATCAGGCTGTTTGATTTGTATCATCAGAACTGCCACATTCTTGCAGTACACACTCAAGATGAATATTTGATACTATATACATTGTTCATACAGCATGTCAGTGCTGTATAATCTTTAGATACGGACAGCATCATTAATTAAAAAAAGGATAAATAAATTAACACAGTATGTTTTCATGTGATAATGAAGACTTCAAAGGGCACTCTGTATATGAACATAGAGTGCCTCGTTATTACATGCCATGTTTTACAAGATGGATTCTGGGTATCAAAATAAGTAACCCTTCGGACCTTCCTTGAATACTTATAATCATTAGAAGACGTCAGCTCCTCTGACAATATGCTGTAAAATAGACAATTTGGCATTTTCTTTGCATTGCTTGGTGATCATTCAGGTCCACTTGACTTTGAACTTGTGTTGAAGTTTACAATACATCTTCAATCTTTGAATGCCTGACAGTTTATTTTTCATACAGTTTTACTGTCCTTGAATATGAGGGCAATTTCAAGTATCTCGTGTACAAAAGCAAAAATAAAAACAGTAATATCTCTTTTGTTTGTTTCTTCTTATACCACGCACACAACCTATTACACTTAAGGTGTGAGCATAGAAGTTGAAATTCAAATAACTGCAACTTTTTAAGGATGGCTCTCAGCATACATATGATTATTTTTTATTTAATTCTGATGTCCAGATATCATCCTGTAAAATATGGCATGCAATAATGAGACACTTGTATATACATGAAATTTGTTCTTTTATATGAGAGACCTGACTATCTGTTTTGGGTTGCTATATATTGTCTTAAAATCCCATAGTCAAATACAGTGCATAGGCAGTCTAAGATGGTAGGCTCAAAAGTAGGAAAGTTTTCAAATTTGCAAATTTAGAATTTAAATGATATCTCAGCTCATGAAATTCAGTATTTAATTTTATGTCATTGCAGGCTGATTCCAATCTCTTATATTTGTACAGAATGCTATCTTTCAAGGGCTGTGTCATAACTCAGGCAGTTGGTTGGTTTCCAATGCAGTGTCCTGGTTTTGATCCCAGGTAAGGCCATGTGGGATTTGTGATGTACCTAGTAGCACTTGGGTGAGTTTTCTCCCAGTACTTTCGTTTCTCCTGCCAATTCTCATTCCACCAACTGCTTTACTTTCATTAGTCAGCCCATCATGAAAGCTATACAGTACTGATACTGACAGAACTGTTAAATAACCAACTTACAAAAAATCTCTCAGATATTACCAAGGTCAAATTTGGATAACAATATTAATTAATTCTGAAGATATGTAACTTCAAGAAGTAGTCAAAGTTCCAAGAGGTTTTGTAACACAACTATGGGACAGATTAAAAATTATGTAGATGGTTACTTGTCAGTCATGGCTAGGGCAGATTAACAAAAGAAAACTCAAGGTAAAGATTGTTAAAAGGCATTAAACCCTATCTGGCCATCTGTAAACGTACAATTTATTTAATATTAAAAACTGCATTTATCCCACAGGTACATTTAAGGGTTCTATACAATTCTCATAGAGTGAAATTATTTCTCACAACAGCATTACTCATTTGGTCTCTGTTCTTTTTGGCATAGTAGCTCAATTTGTAACTATTACTTAGATAAGCTTCTTGTTTCAGATGCTTTGGAGGTAACTAATTTGTCCTCAGTCACATAATAACACAACACTGAAATGTTCTGTCAGTCAAGAAGTTTATATTTATAACAAATTGGAGTGTACTGACTTCTAAAAAGAATGGTAAAGGTAAAGCTGCCCCTGTGCTTAATTAAACACAATTCAGTGAAGATGCATGGGGGAGTGGAGCTACAGTTCCACACATTCTTAACCTCTGCGCTGGATATACATAGATGAACAGTTTATCACAACACCCTTGTTCAGAGCCAGTTCATATCTTCACTACATATTTTCAAAGAGCATAAAAAATCAGGAATTTAAATAAACCTTAATAATAAGACCTCTTGCACCTTTCAACATAGTGAACATAAAGGTCAGTAATTAAATACAGTTAGCACCTCGTAACTTTAGCGGTGTGGAAAGGTAAACGCTGTTGTGGAGCGTGCAAACCTGTACGCTTTCTGTGGTGACGTTCAGAGCTACTCCGAGCGGAAAGCACTGTCTATGGAGACCAGGAGTAGATACACACTGTACTATATACACCTGACCACACTCAAAGACACTACATTCCAAAGTGGTAGTACCCACGCTGACGTATGCTGATAAAGACTGCTCCCCCAGCTCCATGAGAGATGGTACGACCCCTGTACCATGGCTAGAGTTCCGGGGAACTAACAGTACATGGAATAGGGTTCTTCTTGAGAAGGTGACAGTCACTCAGTTAATCCAGATATTCACTAACTTTTATGAAGTTCACAGGTTCACTGCTGTGTTCATGAGAGCTGAACACTGGATCCTCTCCTGAGCATAACAAATCCAGTCCACACCCTTCCACCAAATTTGTTCCAGGATCCATTTTAATATTACTCATCTATTTATGTCTCCCTCTTTCATGTTTCTAACTAAAATTCTGTATACATTCTGCATTTCTCCCACATGCATTTATATAGCCCATCCACCTCATCCTCCCTGATTAGATCATTCAGCCATATGGTGAAGAATGCTATTAATGATGGCCACAGAATTAAAAATTGCATGGTTTCATTTTTATTTCTGATTTTTTTTTTTTGTAAATTGACCAATTATCAACTGACAATGTCGCAGTGCTTAGAAGTATATTACATATTCATCAAGGACCTACACAGATTTTTAAGACTAAACTACATGTCACGCTGTACAAAGTAGATATGGAAAGATGTTTTATTATGTAAACTAAAAATTCACTTTGATTTGTGCTTGTGTATTGAACCAAATGCTCTTCCTTAGAGACACAGTTCTTGCTAAGAACACTTTCTGTGATCATTCAGTTAAATACACTTATACCAGAATGTAAAAAACATTCATTCTAAAATGAAAAAAAATTATAATGCTGCACAGTTGTTTTAAATATCAGTAAGCTTATAAGAGAATGTGAAAAAAAAAAGTTGATATGGATACCAAATACTATATATTAAACCAAACATACACTGAGCATTTTCCGTCTGTATTTGGTTAAAATATATAAGGTTTTGGAAGCGGGCTCTGCTTCTGTCAACAGGAAAAAGTATGAAATATACTCTGTTTGGTCCATTAAATTGAGCTGATTTTTATCCCCTGATTACCTCAATCTAATGGACCTACCAGTGTGTTTCATATTTTTACCTGATAATGGAAGCAGAGCCACCTTTTGAAACACTGTTTTTAACAAAAAAATGAGATGATTGAAAATGTCCAACATATATAGCAGTTTAGTAACACACATCTGTAACATTTGCAGTTACAATACAAATCACAGCATAACGTGATAGTAAAAACTGATTAGCTCTCATCAAACAAACAGTCACCTCACAAGAATTGAACACAGTTGTAATAAGGCTTCAGGATGGAAATTACTGGTTCCTTGACTCACCATAATATATTAGCATCTTACATTCACTTTTGCAGCCTTAATTTGGTGCAGCTAAGTTACAAAAATAGGAATACTCAGTTTCAGTTTGTTAAAACTTATGGCACTTTGAATACAATAAAGACTAAATTTTAATTTTTGGTCTATGTTAAATCAATGCACCAATTCTAAACCTTATGCTTTCAATAAAATGTGATTCCTCCAAACCTTATTTGTATGTATCTGTAATTCAATCATTTTGTTGAAGCTCTTAAAAAAAATGAAGATGCTGGAGAAAGTGTCGTGTCCCTATGCAAAGTTTCATAAGTATGTGCATGAACAGTCTACCATAAAAAAGGAATTACGAGCATTTTTCAACATTACACATCGTTTGTTCTTTCAAAAGAAGCTGGATTATTTACCAAGTATTAATTACTCTTCTCAAATGCATGTTGACTAACAACAACCACACATGGCCAATAAATAAAGCTTAGTCTTCTTTTCCTCTGCCTCTGCACACCACTTCCTTACAGACAAACTCTTCATTTTTCAGACTGAACACATCCCTTAAACCAGAGTGACATCCTAGTATGTGTACTATTCCGTCTGCAGCCACCCGCTTAAGCTGGTTCCTTGCTTGCGGATTTTTCTTCCCTGAAGATGCCATTCTTCATATTCAGTGGCACATTTCTCACAATATCTCTAAAATATTATGAAAGTCTATATACAACCTTTGAATGTACCTGGTTCTCACCCTCCTCCATGTCAGCCAGCACCACTAATTCATTGTTATCTAAGTCATTTAAGACTCCTTCATTGTCACTCACTTCACTGCTACTTGAACTGGAGGCATCAATGTCATCATTGTCATCGATATCTCCCAACCCTTCATCTGGCAAAAGGAAACCTCCATCACCAACAGGTAGGACAATGTAATTTTGTATGTCACCTCCACCAGGGTTTGCCAGACCCAGTAAATGTAACAACCAATGAGGAAATGGTTCGATATCATCTGGCAAAATGATGTCATTATCATTGTCGAAGTCTTCTGCTGCAGCAAGTAATGGGATTAAATCATCAGCAGGATCAAGAGCTTCAACTGGTTCTTGAGGGGGCTGAATTATGGCTACAGCATTATTCCCTTCTCCATCACGGTTGTTATTTGCAACATCTCCATTCTCAACAACAAGAACCATAGGATCATACAGAGCCTGATGATGATGCTGAAACAAGAGTCCATCATTGTTATCAATGTGATCTCTCTCTTCACTTGATTCAGACTCATAATATTCAGAATCCTCACTGTTTTCTGTTAGGATCTCATCACTTTCTGTAGAGATTTCATCCACTTGTTCAGGAGTTAAGTCCATATCCATGTCTTGCACCGAGAATGAATTTGGATATCCACTATCTACAGCCTTATCATTCTGCTCATCCACACTGCAACTTTCAACTAAACTTCTCTCCTGTGATGATTCCTGTACAGATGAACTAGCACTACAAAAATTCAAAGGCTGGCCGATTACTGCTTGTGAAGTAGAACCGTCTACCGTTTCTTGCTTTAAATGGAGATTCAACAATTCAGCAGATAAACTTTCTTCTGCATGCAAAACCTGGCAGACATTAATCAATTTTTCAGTATTTCTGTTAGAACTAGAATACTGACTTGATAAATTTACATTTGAACTCTTTAACTGGCTAGCCTGGAGCTCCACATGTTGAGAGTTTTGAAGTTTTCCAATTACCTTCCTAGATTCAGAACAGGGACACAAAATGTCCCCCATCTTTTTGTGCTTTTGTGATTTATGATCTGTTAAGGCCTCACTGTTAGAATACTTTTCAAAATCTAAATCAAATTTTTGTGATTCAACATTTACAGCATTAACAGATTTACAATTCTGAATGATTTCTGAAAACTCAAAACCCTCTTTACTGGCACTGTGTCCTACAAATGGGGTAAATGTCTGTTCAGCACTGAGTTCAGGTTCCAAATCTGCAAGTGATCGGATGTCAGTGTTATCTTTACTGTTCAGAGCTGCACTAAAATCATGAGAATGCTGCAAAGTAGACTGTATCAGCTCCTCTGAATTCTTTGCACTCAGGTGACCGCCATCAGAAACAGATATTTCACACTTACCATTTCTGATACACCCACTACACTCCATTAATTCATCTTTTCTAGTTTTACAAGAATCACTTGAATTTCCTATAACATCCTGTAATTCTGTTCTTCCAGCCCATTCCAATTGCATGTCACACTGAGGTTCAATGATGCCACATGACCAATCATCCACACCCTCCACAAAATGAGATGTCACATTGTCATCATACTCATGAAACTCTGACACATCCCAGTTCTCTTCCTTATAATCTGCTACCTGCACCTGCTCATTTGCCATTCCTTCTTCCTGTTCTTCACGGTATAAGAACTCTGATTCATGGGTAGAACTCTCATACTCTCCATAGTATGGATAGACGACAGCTACATCATCTTGCAATTGTCCTGTCACTTGCCAGCCAGCATCTTCCAGAATATTTCTACAGGACAAGAATTCCAACATTTCACAAGAAAAGTTATCACTAAATAAAAATCATATTGTTATCTATCCTGTAACAAAAAAAATGTAATTAAAACACATGAATAATGGCCAGGTTAATACCAGATGAGCTGTACTTTACTCTACAAACTAGAAAAATGGTGATGCCATGAACCTTTGAGGATATGTAGGAACAAATCATATACCACAATCTTGAATATGTATTAGACTAGATCACTAAACAATATGCCACTACTGTACAGACACATCTGTCTCAAACAAAAAATAAAGTAATACTGATATCAGAAATTGTTTCTTGTTTGATGACATATGATCAACAACTGTAATGAATGAATGAATGACTGTATAAGGGGTGGGCCTTCTCAGCCCTTGCACCGTGACCTACAGTGATCTATTGTGCCTTTCAACAACTGTAAGCTAATACATCAAATTGGATATCATAATCACATTAAAAGAAAAGTATATTAAACATATTTTGTACCGGAAAAGCATTATAATATATGATGGTAGTGTAAATGAATGCTATATTTCACAATAAACAGAAGTCAGTCTGTATGTGGTTGGGTTGTATATAACTACAATTACATATCAAGGTTTTCAATCATGCTTTAAAAATAAAAACTACCAGACCTACACAAAAGTATAAGATGAGATTATACAGATTTTTTGTAAGTTTCCTTAAGTATATTCTCCTTTTTAACATAATTTTATTCATGTTTTGTGCACAGTTCCTGTACTGACTTACCGCAGCTCTGATGTTGAATCACAAATATCCACGTGCGGCAGTAGATGCCGCAATGGAATCCGGATGCTCATATCACTACAATACTTCTCATTACTTGCCAACACCCGAATATAGTATTCTGCCTCATGAAGGATTTTCTCCTCATTCGTACGGTTATCAATGTAGAATGGATAGTCATACTTTCTCACAGTGAGATATGTCTCTTCACATTCTTCCACCTTAAGGCACAGAAAAATTCTATTGCTTAAACTGATTTTAAAAGATGACTTGCTGCTAGATCCCAAATTACTAAACCAGTAACGTGCTAAGCAATAAGAAACGCATACAAAATTTGGTCAGGAAACATCAGAGGAATAGACCATTTTCAAGATGCAGGTGTATATGGTTCTGATGGGCTCTGTGAACACAGTAATGAACTTTTGGGGTTCCTCAATTAAAGATGGAGAATTTCTCAGCTAGGTGAAAAACAATAAGCTTCTCAAAAACAATTCTTCCCTCAGTAGTTATGTGTAAAATGTCAGAATGTCAAAACTGTTCACAAACTTAATACACATTCTGTTCATTCTGAATCTAAAATTTAAAGAAAAGCATCTACCATTATAACACCTGTTCTTGCATAAGGAAACCCTCCATTACTATATGTAGGAAAGTAATTCAATTTTGGTCAATACCATACAAGTAGGGCAACCACTTTGTGTGAAATTAAATATTAGTCCTTTCTAAATGTACAAATGATAACTCATTGGAGCAGAGTGGTTTTTGAGAAACTAACAGTCTCTCAGTTAGTCAAGAAATTCCCTGCCTTTTATGGAACCTGAAGGTTCATTATGATGTTCACAACAGCCACAATTTGTATCTATCCTGAGTCAGACGATTCAGTTCACATCCTCTTACTCTCTTTAACATCAATTTCACATTCTTCCCTCTTTGACTAAATCTTCCAAGTGGTCTCTTCCTTCATGCTTTCCAACTAAAATTCTGTACATATTTTTCATGTCCCCCATGCATGCCACATGCCCCATTCATCGCTCAGCCATAATTTTATCATCTAATATCTGACAAGAACAAATTATGAGACACCCCATTATGGTAAACAAATGATAAGAAACTAATTTTATTTTTACTGTCTTCTCACAGAAGATGCACAATTCTTCTTCTACAGCTACTTTCATTTCCGCTCATACTTCGATTTTGGCTATATTTTGGACAACAGCACAAGGGCCACATTCATGTGTGAGTCTTGCTTTCACTAATAGCTGATTGGTAACTTCTATAGCACAACATTCTTTCTTCACACTAACAACCAAACTGACATGTTTGGTTTGACTGTGAAAAGCAGTACCTCCTGGGACATCATACTGTGTAGTACACTCACATGTTCAGTGATGTTTTGGAGGAACATACTGCCTCCATCTTGAGAGCTAAAGAATAAGCCAAGTACGTAGCCAGCAAGGAGGAGGCAGCAAGCAAGCTCTGCTTGTCAGCTGCATATTTTCCTCTAAAACATGGTGAAATTCTACTGACTACATGACACTACATCCCAGAAGATAGTACTCTTGATATATGTTCCTTTATGCCTTCAACCAGAATCATAATCATATCAAATCAGAACCAAACCAATGAATTAATTACGCACAACACAATAGTCATTAGGTTTACTACACCTAAGAAAATACATAAAACAGAACATTAACGAGCCCATAAAACTGCCAATAAAATAATATGATCAGGGCTGGGAAACCTTTTGCAGCCTGTGGGCCAAAATGAGAATGATGATGATGATCAAAGAAGTTGGCTCAAGGGGTAAATGCTCTTGACTTATATTCAGGATATGCCAAGTTCAAAGCTGGACCACCAACTATCCTGACTGAGATTTATCATTGTTTTCCATGGACTCTGAAAGTAGATGTTGCAACAGTACCTCAGGCAAGGCCACCGCTGCTTCCTTCCATATCCTTTTCAAGTCATTATTCATTATCATTCTATCATCTGACATCATACAGTCTGAGGTACTGACAGCATCATTAAACAAACCATAAATAAAATATCAATGATACTGTGACGTGGATGGCGCAATGGGAAGTAGGGGTCACGTGAACTCTGTGGTCTGCAAGTGACATCACATACCCCCACCCCTTCCATTACCACACAATGCTTGGTAAATACCCCCTCCGCCAGCGGTGATGTGGCAGCGCTTCCCCTGCGGTGACGTAACATGGGACACCGCGGTTGCTATGCAGCAATAAACAACTCTTGGCAGTGTTGTCCAGCAATGCCTTTGTAAACACAGCAGGGAGTCTGGGCAACGACTGTTACTAGGCAATCGGTAAACACGATGTTACGCAACAGTGGTCCCTATTACATAACTGTTTTCTGTGTTGTCCATACCGAGGCTACACTGCGCAAGGGCATAAATTTTACTTGTCATTTTAATTAATTTACACTAACAATTTTTATATTAAGAACTGATATGGCTATACAGAACTAATATTTGTGTGGTAGCTTAAAGTGAAAAAATAAACATGTTTATATTGCTCAACTTCACCAGTCCTCTACTTCCAATAAAATCAAATGCAGGCACAGAAAACTGAAATCTATTATGTTGGCTATATCACATTGAACCGATACTTCTCCCGTCTTCACCCGACCACCACCAAGCATCGGTCAAGTCGGGAGCGGTTCGTCGTCTCTGGCCCTCGCGTCATGTTTACAATGCTCCCTAAGATCATCGTGGGAAACCAAGCTCGCAGAGGAGAATCATTGTAGAAGTCAATGACAGACCCACAAAATAACAATAACAATGTTTAATAAACATAAAAACAAGTAATGACAAAAATACACAAAAAATACATATATAAATAGAATAAGCCTGGCTGAGTGTCTGCACTCTACATTAATCCGCACCTCGCGGCATCAACTCAACAACCTGCCCAGTGGCATTTGAATACAAGTCCCTTCCTAGTCACATGCGGCATCAAAACAAATACACTGAATAACTAACTTGAACTGGTCCGCCACAGGCGGCATCAAAAAATTACATGTCTATATAACACAGGCTAAGCAAACCTCACTCACAGGTGGCCTCAAGAAAATAATATATATATTTATACAAAAAACTAACTCTCGTATCGCCGCCACGCCATCGCCCCGATAGCTGGTGACTATAAACCCCAACGTCTGCGGCCAGACCCAGAGTATGCCGAAACGCAATTTTGAAACAACACCCCTCTGAATTGAAATTTAGAAAATATTCCTGGCTGGTCAGCAGACGTGCTTACCCAAGTGGATCCACTTATCAGACTAACCCTCTTCTCCCAAACATACTTCTTTCCTAGACATGGGTAGAAAGGGTGGGAAAATCACGTGGTATTGGGGAAGAGGAGGAGGGGGTAAGTTCTAGGACCTCGGGCGAAGGGTAGCGTGAGAGATATGGCTGGAAGCCATTACGTCACGGAAGGAGCCATTGCTTTAGCACGGCTCAACATAACAAAACAAAGCTAAAACATCTTTGGACAGAATAAACTGTATTTCATCAAATTATGACATTAAATCAAAACTTACAACACTAGTGTAAAAAGTTAAATTTCACATTGTGGCATGTTATCTGTCAAAATGCTTTAAATCAAATATTATCAGAGAATGAACAGTGCTTCAGCATCCCATAAACTTCAGCCTCTACTGTTTGGTATATTGTTGTATTTGACAGTGAAACAAAATGCATATATATAGTACTAGCACACAACAGGCTACATCCTTTAAAGATTTTCCTCTATTATTTCTATTGTTACATACAGAAGAGCTGTGTACCTCCAGATCTTGATGGTGGGATGCCAAGTGTATAAGAGGAGTAGGGGTGTAATGAGATAACTTAACAAACACAGCCATCTGACTACAGCAACCATGTTCTTCAGTTCCTTTTGGTCCCTGACCAACACCACAGAATTTAACAGTATATGCTGGATATCGTGTTGTGATGTTAGTTGCCCTTAAAAACAATCAATACAAGAACATTTTTGGTACGAATCTGAAAAAACATGCAAGTCACAGAGTAACTGATCAAACTTCTGCTATTTCACACGAATATTTTTCTGCATATTATCATTCTGAATTTCATTCACAAGAAGCAGAAACAACATACCAGTCACTCTGAGTAGGCAAACTGAAAACAAGTCGTTTGAGCTGTTCCTGTATTCTGACACAAACTTGGAGAAAATTTTAACACAATAAAAGAAATTCTCATCTACGTGGGACACAAACCTGCATCTCATGACTGATATAAAAATGTTCTTCCCAGTTGAGCTAAGAGACCAAACACCTCACATAAGTACCTGCCTTGTCAACAGATGTGAATTTAGTCCTTGTTAGTTATTAGCCATCTTACATGTAACTTGCTTGTTAAAACCTTTAATAGTTTTAAAGTTTAAAATCTCTTCTACATCACTGGTATATACGCACTACAAGTTTTGGTCAGGACTGGTCATCTTCAGGTGTCTCTAGAAATGCAGATGAAATTGCTGTACTTTGGTCCGTAAGTTCAATTTTCGAGACAAGCCCTCGTCTATGCGCTCATGTGTCCTGTGGTGCTGGCTAGTTCCTCTTATTGTTTCATGTGTACCTGTAACAGCTAATAACTAACAAGGAATAAATAAGTGATGTGCAACAGGATGCTACAATACAATATAATGTGAACCAATGTTCTACCCAACAAGAATCCTGTACATATATACAGAGGGGTTCAAAAAATGTACCCACTCTTTGATAGTCAATATCTCTGGAACAAAATGACATGTAGTTACCATTCTTGCGCGGAGAGAGAGTCATTGTATGCGTTTGAAGTGACCACCATCAGCAGCTAAACAGCGTCGATGCCGCCGAAATGCTGAGCGAACTACGGCTGTCAGTGTGTCCGATGTGATGACTGCACATGATGCTTCGATGGTTTCTCGTAGCACGTTCAGTGTAGCTGGCTTTTGTCAATAAACTTCATCCTTCAAAGTTCCTCAAAGGTAGAAGTCGAGAGGTGTTAGGTCTAGAGACTGTGGTGGGTACTCAATAGCACCTCTTCGACCTATCCATCGTCCAGGTAGAGTGCCATCCAAGTATGTCCTGACTTTGCAGCCTTCAGAATTCATCGTACACTTGATCGGCTTACTTCACTTTCATGTGTACACTGATTCACAGATTTTTGCAGTGATCGTGTAAAGTGTTGCAACACCACAGCAATGGAAGCTGGACTTGTTACTATCCGTGGTCACCCATTTCTTTGCTTATGCACATCATGAACAGTACTGTCGGCTTCAAATTTATCCCAAATACGGGTAACTGTTCGACATGTTGGTGGCACAATTCCAAACTCATTCTGCCATTGTCGTTGTACCTCTTTAATGTTTTCATACTTCCAGTACCACTTCAATACAGCCTTGTGTTGCTCAAAGAACAACATTTCAAACATTGCTGCTGCTGTCTTCTGCTGGCATGATACTCACATGACTCATGTGACCTTCTACATCTGTTGACAAAACATTACACTACACTACTGCACAAGAATTGTAATTACATGTCATTTTGTTCCAAAGATATTGACTATCAGAGTGAGTACATTTTTTTGGAGCCCCATGTGTATATACACATACTGATGTAGTTCAGAAACTTAAAGAGATATGATTAAATTGAGTTTTACAGCCATAAGCACTTTAGAACTGTGAACGTGTAAACAGTTAAGGTATTAAACTTGAATTTGGCTTCAAATTTCAAACAAGATTTCAAAATTCTGTCTTATTTTGTTTACTAGGATTGGGAATGTTGCAAATTAATCTCTTGGCACATTTCCAGTTGTTTCATAGCCTACTATTATTGAACACATAAAAGGGTTTAATTTGTATTCAGAAAGTATATTTGGTTAAAATATATGATTTTCTTCATTGCTCTGGGTGGGTTTCCCTGCCCCTTCAAGCCAATTCCATAACAAGACTTTAAATTAGGCCACCAAATCACTGACAATTCATAATTCACAATCAGTCTACTATTTATTGTCCTATGTCAAGTGAATTCAGTAGCTGATACCAACCTAACAGAACATCTTGATCTCTAAATCACAAGTATCAGTACACTGTTGGGCCCGTGTTCTCGTGTATGTGTTTTAATTATTTAATGATGAAGAGACAGTGGCAATCATGATGTGAAGATTTCATAACAGGTGAAATGACTTACATCATTAGTGTGTACATTCATAATGTTTTGGCTGAAGTGGCCATAAGCCTCATCAATATAAAAAAGTAAAAAAGTCAAAGTAAGTTGATGCCCCAAAGTATGAACCTGTTATCCATTGAAAGAAACTGATTCTGTTGCACTCACCTGTTAAATTGGATGTCATGTGTTCAATCCACAATCTAAATTGCTACAGTGGTCTATCACATATATTCTCACTGAGATCCAAGACCTGGCATTGCTCAAATCTTGGTTATCAATACTAAACTAAATATATACCATCTGACAGCTAATTATCTTATAACATACAAACCTGGGGCAGGTTTTCCCCCCCGAGTACTTCGGTTTCCCCTGCCAATCCTCATTCCATCAAATCTCCATAGGCATTACCACCAGTAAAGGTACAATAGGACATATGGAGGATTTAAGACCACAGAAACTGTTTTCAAGACTAATTATACTGTCATATTATTATCTCTGTATTACTATATTATTATTATTATTATCATTTATTATAATTTGGCATACTATTTCTGTATTATTATATTCTTATTACTATTTAGTATTAGTATTAATATTAATCTTTGACTTGTCCCATATCATGTATAATGATTCATGGATGAAATAAAATTGAATTGAATTTGAAATATAAAAACAATGCATTTTCAAAAATGTATTTTGCTTTACTGGAAAGGCACTTAACATATTTTCAAATGTTACTGGGGATAAATAATATATAAATAAGATGTAATACTTAACAAGAAGTCATACCAATCTTCGAACTGAACTCGTGACCATTCAAATTTGTGGTCAGGATGCCTGAACCCAGTGAAATTTGGGAAAAGCACATTGAAGTCCAAATTTGGTGTTGTAAAGATGCTGATAAGTGGCTGAATGAAACCAAATACAGTGTGGGGTACAGCTTCAAGTGTATCAGGATACAGATGCTCTATCCTGAAAAATAAATTCTAGTCCTTAGATTCTGGCAGCTGGAATTTAATGTGTGACTTCAACTTTCAGGACTAGTCCACATTAAATACTGAAGGTTTTTCAATATTTCAGTAAACCTTCTAGTAGCCACCTTCAGAGTTAATGCCTTTGGGAAGTTCTGGTTGCTTTTATATATTTCTTGTAGTGGATAGTGTGTCAATGAAGCCACAACTGAATGAACAGAGGAGCAGGATACTGATCAATAGGAAGAAATCACAAAACTGAACCACCATCATCCAACAATTACTGAACTCCCTTTCCTATCGTTATGGATAAAAAGAGAATAATAGGTATTCTATCACTTTCTGTCCTAAGCACAGAGTAGTTGAATAATTTTTTCCCACCTCTTCTAAAGATCATCTGATCACCAGGACTTTTTCACCACCTTTTTTTACTAACCATATGGTTCCTCTCTATTGGTTAGCATCTTCTCTATTTGTCCAGTCATGGCTTCACCTCTGATACAACACCTAAGACAAGAGCTAGATAACACATGCCAACAACTCTCACCAAAATCACTAACCATGAAAATGGCTATGGCAAAGTTTGCTGAAATGTTGAAAAAACCTTCAGTATTCAATGAGGCCTAATCCTACAAGCAAAAATCGCAATGACAAATGTTTTGTTAAGTTTCATTAACCATTACAATGTAACAGCCAATGCAGTAGACATTATCAACTTCTACATTTTGATAGTTTACTTACAATTCAATGCATATTACTGCATCTGTTCCCAATAAGCGAGGGTCCTTATCTGCAATACTTCCAGCAAAAACATGAACTGTTAAAGGCTCTTGTCGATTATCCAAATAGTCGGCCTTAAGGGGAGCTGCTCGACAGCAATAGTAATCCAACATTTCACGGTCAATATCAATTGTCATCAACTCTTGCAATCCGGGAATGTGCTTTATGTAGGGAAAGAGCCCAAATTCACCACATCCGAAGTCCACAACCTAAAAGTGTCACTACATATTACACTATGTAACACTCTTAACGCCAACAGGCTATGCTACCAATATTGCTTCACTAGTATCAAGATTAGTCAGTGTGAGAAAAACAAACCTACCTTTTTAATTTTTCCATGCCACCTTTCATCTTGTAATATGTTTTTCACTGCTAAGTATCTCTGAACATAAACCGGAGGAAAAAACCGTATACCTAACCCCGGTTCAAATTCAGCCTCACTGGTGATGTCAATATTAAGAATAAAATATGAATTTGTCTCCTGTTCACCACTAACATCTTCAGCCTTACTAAAAATCGATTTAGAAATTACCGTCAGAATACATCTTGTCACTATACACAACGTATGGAACAACAATATCATTTCGATACAAAACCTACAACTTACAAACTTTCCTCCATACTTAACATCGCTCAACATGCCTTCAAATAAGGGAAATTGTCAGTTTCGCCAACATTCTTCACTCGTGGTTTCGAAATGGATTTATAGCGAGCATTCTTGTAAATATCTACTGTAACCAGTTACGTTACTTTTTTTTTTTTTTTTTTTTTACTTTTCAGTTGCAGTAAATAATGTACAACAGATTAGTGATAATAACGAGAAAGAGAGTTTTAGCTTGTAAATGAGTAACAGTTGGTGAGCCTGCTGAGAATTTCTTTTGTGCATTTTCGTCCGTTTCCGTCTTCAGCCGGCTGAACGGGTTTTGGGTTAAATTATATGGATTTGTTGCATGATCGTAGAATTTTTGCAGTCGTATCTATATGTTACATGTGCTTCTTCGGAGCAGGGGAAGCGCCGTATGTATCGTCTGTATCGGTCTGTATAGCGACTGGCTACGGGCTGGACGACCGAAGAGTCGGATTTCGAATTCCGGTAGGTTCAAGAATTTTCTCTACGTCGTCCAGACCGCCTTTGGGACCCATCAAACCTCCTGTTCAACGATAACCGGTGATAGAGCAGCTGGAGCGCAAAGCTGACCACTCACCTCCAACTAAAGCAGAGGTCGAGGAAACGCTGATCTGTACATCTGCTTCCTCATACGTCTTCATGGCGTAGTGCTTAATTAGCTAAGCAAAGGGACAACTTTACACATGCTTCATCTTCCATAAGGCCTCGAAACAGGAGCTTTCAGCAGCATAATCACTTGGAATTGCCATGCATATATAATAATTACGACCAAGCACTAGCATGAAACCATTAGTCTACTTGTTCCTTATCTCGGATGACTATTGCAAGGAATTCAAGAATGCTTATATGTGACCTGCTTGCAAGCGTGCTGCCCATCTGTACCTAAGAGCGTATGCCACGATTCATTGTTTTGTGTTCCTTTGTCTCGCCTAAGGTGGTATAGTCATCACGATGATCACGATCATCACGATATTTAGGGTCATTCTGTGGTTCACTTGCTCGTGTGTAACTCCATTCCCGTAACTCGAAAGTGCAAGAGGAACCATGGCTCAGCTAACCCACCTGTCAAATTCATATGTTTGCCTTCTATGACTCATGGCAGCGTTGGTATAGTGATCCGTGCAGCAAATCATCTATGGTTCGGCTGGTATTGGTGCTTATTATTATTATAATTATTATTAATGTTGTTTTGTTTTGTTGCAGCTAGTGGTAGGACTGGTAGTATTTTGTCTTGAAAACGTGGTCATCTTGTAGCTCCGTTGGGAAGGTTGGGAATAACATAACCAAGAAAGAAAAGGTACTTTTTCTGTTGATAGGAATATTTGGAGTTAATGTATGAAATACATCTTGCTAGCATCCTGTCTGCAAATATTCTACAAATATAAAGTTGCACGAGACAAACCTGATGACACATTGAAATGGCCATGGACGACAAAAACAGCCAGTGTCTTTGAGTTATTATGTTTGAAACAGTATTGTATACAACGTTTCTAGTTATTTTGTTCATTTACTTCTTTGATAGTCGCACAGAAAGTAGACTCAGATTAGTAGGTATTTGCCAAATTTTAACGAGGTCGTACTGATGTGAGTCTTGATAACACAGGTTTACCCTGAGTATTTGTTATATGAGTAATATTTTTGCGTGATGAGATCCACAAGCCCAGCAGATTTCGTAAAAATGTCGAGGGATTTTTTAGCTAAAGGGAATAACTGATTTTGATAGAAACCATTCAAAGCTCCTGTGTCCCAGATGTCCAATTTTACTTATTTTACTGTAATCAAGACAAATATTTTAATTTACCTAATCTAGCCTGATCAACTAGAATGCTCATAAACAGAAATAACACTTAATCGATCAGAAATGAGGTGTTCATGACATTATTTAATGTTTTGTGGTTGGACTTCTAAAAATTTAGAACACTGAAGACTTTCAACTGAAACTGTACTTCAGTTAATGTCTGTTTGAAGGTAATTCAAAATATAGACTTAAAACGTTGGTGGGCAGTTATTTTTACCTGGTAGCCTCTTGGGTCTGTTTTGAAGTGATTATGGAACTGACATCTGAGAAGATAATTGCACCTGAAGAGGGGGGTATGGCACAAGTCACAGTATTGTATATCAAATTTGGGAACAGTACAGTCACAAAACATTCCTCAAGAACAAATTACACAACAGTTGACTTTTGAATGCTTGATTTAGCTCTCCTGCTGACACCCATGGTTTCAGGCTAAAGTCATTATGTAACACTGGAGTGTATGGCTCTTCTTTTTATAGTAGAAAGATTTTTTAAATTATGTATGTGCCTAAAAGTGTTCTGTCTTCTGTGATTTAACACTGTAGTCCACTGGAAGTCAACCAGTGTTTCAGAGGAATTGATCACTCCCATCTTCAGAGTTAAAGAATGAGCCAGGCAAGAAATCACCTTGAAGCAGGTTGCAAGGAACATGTTCCTCAAAAACATCCATTGACTTTCACTGTACTACATTGCATTATATGTCAGAAGATAGAACTCCTCATAATCACCATTCTGAGAACGTGAAACTGTACATGTCATCATCATCATCATCAGTAATCTGTCAAGACGACAGGTCCACAGTCTCTTTCAAAACAATTCCTCCACTTAATGCGCTCTAGAGCTTTCTCCTTCAAATGACAGTATCCTCTTCTGTTCCCAAGGTCATCCAGCATCTTCTTACGTCTTCTTCCTCGTCTTCTTGTCACTTCTATCCGCCCATCTATCTTTCCTTCGATAGCTTCTTTTAGAAGGCAGTTTCTGCGTAAAACATGACCAATCCAATTAGCCTTCCGTTTTCTTATTTCGTGTAGGATATTCCTCTGCTCACCGACTCTAATTAACACTTCTTCATTTCTCACATAATCGGTCCAACTGATCTTCTCCATTCTTCTCCAACACCACATTTCGAAACTTTCCAGATGTTTCTGATACTGTACATGTATATGCTATTTAATTTTTTCAGATGACAAGGTATTTCTTAAAACAGGAATCCCAAAAGGATAAACAAAAGCCTCAAAATAAAGGCAATGAAGGGTCTATTAAAGAATTAAGAACATTTAAGAGACCCAAATATAAATCTTCTATAGAGAAATCCCAAAAGGAAATCGATGCACTGGTAACAGTTGTGAAATATAAAAGGAAGGCATGGAGGGGTAGAAAATATGAAGATGATAAGCTTGCAGGTGCCCGCGTACAGGCACCATGGAACAGGAAATCAAAACGTGTCCCAGTCCCGGAGGATAAATTGGCTCATCACAGTCGTGGGGAAGGTTTATCTGGTGATGGGATAAAAACAGACTTTCATCAGAAGAAGCTAAAGAAGCATGAAGCAAATATTGAATTTTCTATAGAACAAGCAGCAAGAGCAGAAATCCTTTTACCAGAAGAAAGCGGGTGAGTGAATTATTTTGATGATATCTGAGTCCTTTATTATATTATACAATATGTATGCTACAGCCAGTTTCTGTTGCATTAAATATAAGAATAATCTTAATATATTGTCTTATAACAGTATCTAGTCTAATTAAAATGCAAACTGCAACAAGAAACTGTGCACGACTCTGTGGGCAGGGCCTTTTTTTCTAAACTGATAGTCATGCAGGTGGTCTAGATATTGCCATTCCTTTGTGGAACCAGTAAGTTCATTACTGTTCATTACTCAATACATGAGCCCTGTTTTAATATTAGTGTATGCAGTAGTAGTGTAGTTGGTTGAGGCACTGTTCTACAGACTGGAAGGTCATGGGTTTGATTCCTGAAGAAATCATTGGATTTTTCAGTTGACTTAATCGTTCCAGCTGCACTATGGCCCTGGGTTCGATTCATCCCTTAACAGAAATGAGTACCAGGAGTCTTCCTGGGGATAAGTGTGGCTGGTGTGCAGGGCTGACAGCCTCACTGCCATTTGTGAGCCAATTGTCTAGATAATGTGGGAGCTTTGACATCTCACAACCCTATAGGCCTTCACAGCCTGTTACAGTGATAGCTTTACTTTTACCTGTTTCAATATTGCATCATTCATGTCCACCAAGAGGTCTTTTTACATGTGTCTTTTCTGAAAAAAAATATATATGCATTTTTTGTTTCCCCTCTGTGTACTACATATCCTAAGCATCTGATTCACCTTAATTTAACACTAGGTGATGAAATTATAATGAAATGTGGCTTACCACTCACTGAACTCCAACTTTGTTACCACATTATGCCTTTTGTTTTTACACATTGAATGTAGTATGTGCAGTTTTGCATTTCTTTCAGATTTTTGTTAGCAGATGAAGGTGAGCTAACTACACAGTTCACCCAACAGCAAATTGCTTCTTCTGTTGATATCACAAGTGCAACCAAACACTTTGACTTACATCTGGCAGAATTTGGACCATATAGGTAACTAGTAAAATCCAACCATTATTCTTATTTGTGGGCACTGATTCATCTTCCTCCTGTGCCATTCTGAATAACCATGTATAATAATCCCTCCATCTCCTGATGTTAAATACTGTCTGCAGAATTTGGCAGAACCTGACAGAATTTGGTCCATATAGGTAACTAGTAAAATCCAACCATTGTTCCTATTTATGGGCACTGATTCATCTTCCTCCCATGCCATTCTTAATAACCATGTATAATAATCCATCCATCTCCTGATGTCAAATATTGTCTGCAGAATTTGGCAGAACCTGACAGAATTTGGACCATACAGGTACCTAGTAGAATACAACCACTGTTCTGCTTTGTGGACATTGATTCAGCACCATCCCATGCCCTTTTTTGAATCACCATGTATAATAATTCCCATCTCACAATGTTAAATATTTTTGCAGTTAGTGTATCATCATTGAATAACCTATTGGACTTATCTTTATTTTATGTTGCTGTGAAAACATTTAATCATAAATATAACGTGTGCTGTTGTAGATTAATTATTTGTTTTTATCATGTTACTCAGGATGAACTACAGTCGGAATGGTCGCTTTCTCCTTATAGGCGGCAGAAGAGGGCATGTTGCTGCCATGGACTGGGTAACAAAGAAGCTGCTGTGTGAAGTGAATGTTATGGAGGCAGTTTATGATGTACAGTAAGGAATGGCTAGCAACATCTCATTGTATGCTTGTCTTTGCTTCATACTTTGCCACAGAGAACTTGTAATTGGTCAGAGAGTTCTAATTTAGCATTCTGACTGAGATGGTTCTTGATTATTCTTAAAAATTCCATGAGATACAATACAGTTACTTTCACCTCACATTTTACATAATCGTCCTTTGCAAATGGTACCATCCCATTAAATAATGGTTGAAATAATTCCCCCAATCCTTTACAGCACTTAGCTGAACTCTAGGCATGTTTGTTTCGGTATATTGCTTAGGTTAAGTTATTTAGCGCCTCATGTGGTTGGAATCAGAGGTTGTGTGTGTGTGTGTGTGTATATATATATATAAATAATGCACAATGTATAAACAGATAGAGCAAAGAAGTGCTCTATAATCCTTTAAAACTCTTAAGGTATTTCTGTTGTTGAATGTTGAAGCCCAAAACTAGTTTTATGATTACTGTCCACAAGATATCTGAATCAAGATACTGAGTGCTCATTGAAGAGATCTGGATGAAATCTGTGCTAGACTGGAATATCTGCATGATAATCCCCTGGACACCTTGCACAGGTGACACGGATTTCATGTTTAGGGTTCACACTAAACTCAGAGAAGAGCTTTAATGCATGCATGTAGAACTTTTAATGGAGGTGCTAGGAATATGTGCATAGCAACAGAGAGCATTTCCAGTATCAGTTATAATTTGGATAAGTTTTATTTGTAAAATGTATACGCTGTAGGTTTATTGTCTGCAAGATATCCAGCACCGGATTTTTCCTCCTGAGTGTCATCAGTTTTTTGGATATTCCAAAATGATCTCTATATATTTTGTCATGTATATCTGTTTTAAAATGAGATATTCTTGAGAAAATTGATGAAACTTTATGTGAGCTTCATATAAAGAAAGTGTTAATTTAACAGATACATTTTGAATTGTTTCATTTTGGTCCGTTACACTATTAATCACCAATTGTCAATAGATTTTCCGTCAAGTGCAACAATATATATTTCGGTCACTTAATTATCTCATCGCCCTACATGTTTCGGTTCCAAGGAACCATCTTCAGAGGCACTTACAACAAATCATGAAAACACTGGCTCAGCTCAACATCCACAGTATGTAGTTATTTGTGGAAACTATTACATATATCGGAGTGTAAAGCACAACACTTCCCAGTATCTTGAATGCAGGTATAGCACTTGCATCTAAAAAACCACCCTCAAACCGAGTCGTCAACGTTAAAATTTAAAGTTAAAAATTAAAAAACGTTCAAGTAAAATATTCAGGCTCCTTCTTGGTGAATCGTCCCAATGGGGGGAGGCGTCAGCACGGGGTTGTGTGGGCTTGTGGTCGGGTGTATCTTACGCGATGTGTATTGTGTACATGTAGGGCGATGAGATAATTAAGTGACCAAAATATATATTGTTGCACTTGACGGAAAATCTATTGACAATTGTTAACAGATACAGATCAAATCTAAATTTGCATGACAGATTTATTGAAGATGATACTGCCATACATACCTCATTATGCACACACTGCAAATAATGATAAAACAGTAAGATAATGTGATTGGTGTTGTTATGTAAAGTGTGGGGGCACTGTGAGTGTCTGAATAGAAGATTAAGAATGTTATGTTCTGCTTCCAATTCTGACGTGGTAGAAGCTGAATATATTTAGTTTGTTACTTTGCATTCTACTGTTGATGTAGAAATTATTTTATGACTCCTGAATTATATTGAATCATTTTTCTCATTTGACATTCTCTTGAATGTGAGGATTGTTAACACTCTGTACATAATATGTTCCAGATGGTTACATGTGGAGACAATGTTTGCAGTTGCACAGAAGCAGTGGGTGTATGTGTATGACAATCAGGGCATTGAACTTCACTGCATCAAGAAATTAAATAAAATCCTTCATATGGAATTCTTGCCTTATCATTTTCTTCTTGCGACTGCGGTATGGAAAGTTTATTAAACAAACTTTTTTAATTTGGATTTGATGATCCCATAGCAGTGGCTATGAAAAGTGTGATCTTCTGGGTTGTAATGTTGTGTAGTTCAGTAGGAGCCCACCAACTATTCAGAGGAACTTATTGCCTCCACCATCAGATCCAAGAAGCAAGCAGAGTGAACCTTGCATAGAAAACTAGGCCTGATATTGGCTAGAAAGGAACTACAAGATAAAGGGGAGCATGATCATTATATGTAAGGGGGTTCAGAGAGAACCAATGGAAGCCAAGGAAAAAATAAATCTGTTCAGCCCTGAAAAAGGCCATCCCATGAGCAAGTGCAATAGTAGAGGTCAGGAGAGGTTATATAAATGTCTGGGCAAGAGGCCAGGCAAGGAGGACAGAAGCAAGAACCAATGGAGGAACTGGGAAGGGGGAAGGTAGAAAAAGCCAAGGAGAAGTGGGAGGTTGGGTGCCCTGAAAGAGCAGGGAAAAATCCGTTCTCTTTCACTGTTCCTCTTCCACTTTGACAATAAACAAATGCACTCCCTTATAATGGCCATTTTTTTATCCATTTCTTTCCAGTTACTAGGACCGGGTTCCTTTACTTCCTCACATTGGGTCTCATGACCACCATTTTTGTAACTTCCATTTATATCTAAGCCTACTTCTGAACCTAGGCATGTCAGCCTTGATAATGGAGGCACCATATTTCTCCAAAATATCAGTAACCAACCACAATTCTGTGTGGTGTCATAACCCAGAAGACTACAGTCTTGACTGATAGCTTGTTTACTAGTTTAAGATTTGTGGTGGTTGGTAATTGGTTAAGCAAAATAAGTAGTAGATTACATGTAAAAGTGAAACATGTGCAATTTGAATCTATGTATGCCAAAATTATTCAGGTTATATGACATTTATGTTTTGTAGAAGTTATTCACATAGTATTTGTACACCCGAATGATGATAATTATGATGTATTCTGTTGACAGAGTGAAGAAGGGTACCTCAGCTGGTTAGATATCTCCATAGGTAAAATGGTATCTCAATTCAATACCAGAATGGGGCGATTGAATCTTATGACTCTGAATCCATACAATGCTGTTGTGTGTCTTGGACATTCGAAAGGTAAAACAGAATTTTGCATGTATATTGTTTTTCAAGCTATAAAATATTTTGTGAACAGATTTTTTTTTTTAAAAATATGTCTAATTTCAAAAGTGTAAGGAAAGGTTTTTAAAAATATATTACAACAGACTTGACTCAGATGAAGCATCAGGTTTGGAAAATGAAATGAAATTCAATTATAAGAAACTCGTGAAAAGTATGACTGGTCTTGAAAAATAGTTTTTTATAAACATCAATATGTGTGAATCAACTAGGGTCCTCCCCCCTCAATGCATGAAGGAATACAGTTTATGGAGATGTAGTGTCTGTCCATGAGTCCACACATTCCACCTTCCCTTGTTATTTTATTGATTTGGTAAAATTTTACTGTAAGATCTACATTTTATGTTGTTAGCAGTTTTTGTCAGGGGCACGTGGTAGCGTAGTTGGTTGAGGAGCTATGCCACAAGCCGGAAGGTCATGGGTTCAAGTCCCAATGAGTTCATTGGATTTTTTCAGTTGACATAATCCTTCAAGCCACACTATGGCTCTGGGGTCGACTCAGCCTCTAACGGAAATGAGTACCAGGAATTAATTATTGTCCCACTCATTCTTAACTTTGATGTTAAGTGCAGATGAATGGTAAGCTTCACACCTTGGCCATTTTACTACTGGGGAAACAGCCCTTGGTACTCATAGGATAGGGTACTTCCTTTGCAAAGAATCAAACACCAATTCCCTGGTCATCCAGCCCTTAGCCTAGTCACCATACTACTGAGTAAACCCAGTCTCATTCTGTGCTGTTGGAAATAAAATTGTATTTATTGGATCATATATAGCATTTACATTTTTCACAATTGTGTTTTTTTATTTGTCATACATTATTTATAACTTATTCTGTAATACTTCTGGAAACATGTAAAAAGAGCAGTTCTGCATGACATTGTAGTTTGCAAGATTTGACATAGATTTTAACCAGTTTCATTTTCAGAACAGTTTTGTTTTAACAAAAAATTATACTGCTGTGTAGGTATAGTGACAATGTGGAGTCCAAATGTGAAAGAACCATTGTCCAAAATGTTGTGTCATCAACATCCTTTGCAGAGCCTCGCTATTGACTCTCAAGGCCAGTAAGTAGAAATTTAAATTTATGTTCTGAACATTTACATAATTCCTTTGAATATATGGCAGACTTAAAATATTTGAGAAGAGTGGTGACAGATGAAAATTACTTTTACAATGAAGTTAGGAGCATATTAAATCTCAGGTAAACTTGCTACTGTTTGGTTCAGAATCTTTTATCATCCTATCTCATATCTAAAATTGTAAATGTTAAAATATATGAAACTATAGTTTTGCCTGTTGTTTTCTGACTGCAAAATTTGATCTGTTACCCTGAGGGAAGAAAAAAAATTAGGGATGTCCGGGAATACAGTACTGAGAATATTTGGACCTAAGAGAGGAAATAACAGGAGGCTACAGAAGAATTCATGAAGAGGGCTTCATGAAATGTATAGAAAATTTTAATCTGAAAGTATAATGGGAAGGAAGAAAACCACTAGGAAGACCAAGACGTGGGTGGCTTGACAATGTTAAAATGGATCGTAGAGAGATAGAATAGGGGTATGGACTAGATTGATCTGGCTCAGGACAGGGACCAGTGGAGGGCTCTTGTGAAGATGGTAATGAACTGTCTGGTTCCACAAAATGCTGGGAAGTTCTTGAATAGCTCTACAATTGTCAGCTTCTGAAGAAGGGCACAACTCCATGGAGTTGGTTGGCTGGCTGGTCGGTCGTACTTGGAACATGTTGGATGAATAATATTAAATTTGATCATAGATAAATAGTTCAAGAAAGTGCGGACAGGATGCTTCTGGATCAGGTTAAAATCCGGCCTCAGGCATGCTACTGTGAACATCGTAATGAATCTTCAGGTTTCATAAAGGGCAAGGAAATGTTTTGAGTAGCTGAGTAACTGTTGACTGCTAAGGACTCCACTAAATTTGCTAAATTTACATAAGCCCTGGACCATTCTTAGCAAGTAGCAGGAATTTATTTGAAAATTCTGTTTTTCTTATGCACTCTTTTTACTGGCTCAGTCAGTATAGCAACAAGGCTACAGACTGGACAACCCAGGAGTCAGGGTTTTATTCCCGTCAGGGACAAGAGATTTATCTAGTCTCCATAACATCCAGACCAGCTCTGTTTGCACACCCAGCCTCCTATACAATGGGAACTGGGGCCTATTTCCCCTGGGCTAAAGGAGCAAGAGCATGAAGCTGACCACTTACCTCAAGCTAGTGCCAAGATTAAGAATGATGGAGCTATACCTCCACTCACCCATATGTTTTCATGGCATGGTGCTTAATTAATTAAGCTCAGGGATAACCTTGCCTTTACTTTTCTGGTACATGCTTCAGAGTTGACAGTTCAGTTATCTGGTCATTTATGTTGTATTTTAGCATCCTGTTACACTGATTCATATCCATAATGTGTATATATTACCCTTCTTTTAGTGCATACAATTTCACTTGTCACTTCACACTACGTGTTTCGGCATCATTCTGCCATCCTCAGGTGTATTAATCACGTTAAACCATTGCACTGCCTACCATCAAGTGTCCATTTATAAATCATTTTACACATGATGGCAGGCAGTGCAATGGTTTAACGTGATTAATACACCTGAGGATGGCAGAATGATGCCGAAACATGTAGTGTGAAGTGACAAGTGAAACTGTATGCACTAACAGACGGTTAATATATACACATTATGGATCTGATCATTTATTTCTCACTCCAAATGGAAAAATCTCATACTGTGAATAAACAAATATTAGAAACAAGTGAAAAATATACATAATTTAATTTTAATTCTTCTGTGTAAAATTTCAGTTGTATATTATTTTAGTAGATTACTTGTTGACTGGTTGAAGATACCATGCTCATTTATATATTGTTTTGCTCAGATATATGGCAACGGCTGCAGTGGACAGAACTCTTAAGATCTGGGATGTCCGGAAATTGGAGGGACCCTTACAGCAGTATAAGCTTCATGCTGTTGCATCCAATCTTGCATTCAGTCAACGAGGCTTGTTGGCCATTGGGATGGGCAATGTTGTAGAGGTACAAAGGGTTTCTAGTTGATCCATTGTATAAAAGCACAATGCTTCATTGTTTCTTATGATGCTGATTTCATTGTATTGTTTCTTATAATGCTGATTTGATTGTATTACAAAATCAAGTGAGTAGAAAATGCACTGGGATTCCCATTTAGCATTCCTTTATTTAAGATTTAGTCATATATTCATTTTTGTCTTTTGAACCCAATTATGCCAATATAACTTTCTTTAATTCTTGGTTTTGTCAGTTTGGTATTCAATTCTGTTGTTATCAGGAGGAACCTTAAGTAGGAACTTCACTGTAGTGAGTTGAATTACTGAAGTATAGTGAATTAACTAGCAGTTATGAGCAGAAATCTCCTAAAAGAATATTAGAATATTCAATCTCATGAAGTCGATTTTATTTGATTTTATGTAACAGTTGATTCTCTTAGGTGTACAGGGACTGTTGCCAGAGGCCAGCAGACCGTCCATACTTACGGCACAGGTTGTTTAAAAGAATTGGAAATATGCAATTCTGCCCTTATGAGGATGTTTTAGGAGTGGCATCGGATAGTGGCTTCACTAGTTTGATTATTCCAGGTAGTTTAAAAACTAGAATTTCACCATTTATACGTTTATGTTCTAAATTGGCTAATAGTTTCACAAAGACCAAGGAACTTTATGTAATTCTATTTGGTATGGAAAACTAATTGAATTTGAATCCGCAGTACAGAAGTTTGTAATGTACAGGTATAGAAACATCGACTATTATTGTCTTGGAATAGGGTATTTTAAATCCCCCCAGTATTGTGGGGCTGGTGGCCAGATTTTAAAATTGGGTTAATATTGCATGTGTGTTAGAGTACTGAAATGCACAGCCAATAAAATTTAACATGTAAGATTTGAGGTTTTCACGGCGGTGACTATGAAGAAAGCAGTCTTCTGGGATGTGGCGCTGTGTAGATATTGTGTTAACTGACATTTTGGAGGAACATCGGTTAACACAATATCTACACGGTGCCACATCCCAGAAGAATGCTTTCTTCAACAAAATTTAACATTTTGGGAAGTGTGTCCAAATTTTTGGACTTCAAATTTACATTAAATGTTCCTTAAAATATATTGTCAGCTTGTATCCACTGAAGTATAAAGCATACTTCAGCCAGGGAAAATGTATGAGGAACATTTTGTATAAGAGCGAAATGAAATTATTAAATTTGCTTAGTGGGGGGTGGAGTCCAACTGGGTCTGCTCAGCACGATGGCCACTGATTGGCCTATTGTAGCCTGCCCTGGCTGATTATGATGATGGAGAATTTGGAGGAATGAAGATTGGCAGGGAAAACTGAAGTACTCGGAGAAAACCCGCCCCAGCTCCACTTTGTCCACCACAAATCCCACTTGATCAGACCTGGGATTGACCCCGGGCCGCCGTGGTGGGAAGCCAGTGACTAACCGCTTGAGCTATGGTGTGGCCTATAAGAGTGAAACTTCAGTACTGTAAACTTCTAGGGACTTCAACTTTTTCTACTTAAAACTGAAAGAGTATTATATAAAGTGATAATTTAAAAATAAATGAAATGGAAAGAACTTTTATTTAAATACACAGAATATTTTACAAAACAGAATGGTAATTGCTCTTTGCCATATTAACGTGTTTAAGAACATTTTTCATGTATCTTCATCGAATCCATTCATTTAATTTTCAGAGTTTTGTTTTTAATGCAGCATAAGTCTCTGATTAGCAATAGTCTACAATAACTGTCTGTTATTGATGATAATTTGTGGCAAGCAACGCAAGTCAGTGTAATTTTGACATAAAATTTGGTTATAATAAAATTGTGATTACGCATGTTTGTACTTTTCATATTTCTAGTTTTTTCATTCTGAATTTTAGGAAGTGGAGAGCCGAACTTTGATGCTTTGGAAAGTAACCCCTTCCAGAGTAAATCCCAGAGAAGAGAATCTGAGGTGAAGTCTCTGTTAGAGAAGGTAAGTTTGTTATAAACAGAGCCATAAAGGGAAGGTGGCTATGTGGATGCTGTTAGAAACTTATATAGAGTAGATTATTAAGGAAGTTCTGTTAGAAAATATTTATATGTATATAAGTTAATATATATGTACAGTTAGCTCCTGATTATGCGGACCGATGATGGCGATGAAGTGAATGAATAACTGAAATTGCAGTTAATCCAGTGTATTTTGATTTGCATTCTTATAATGTTGTCAACAGCTAATAAAACAAATGTTGACACAATAGTGCCTATTTTGTCTTTTTCAGAACTACTGTTTTGTAGACTGACCTATTGTATAAAGTAAGTAAAGTAAAGTAAAGGTATCCCTGTAACAGGCTGTGGAGGCCCATAGGGTTGTGAGATGTTGAGGTTGCTACATTTTCTAGAGAGTCTCCTCGCAGATGGTGGCAAGGTTGTCAGTCCCATGAGCCAGCCACCCTTTACCCCGAAGAATATTCAAAGAATATTACTGGTACTCATTTCTGTTAGAGGCTGAGTCAACCCCAGGGCCATGGTGCGGCTGGAAGGATTAGGTCAATCAAAAAATTCCAATAACCTCATCGGGACTTGAACCCACAACTTTTTGTATGATACACAACAAGATGCATACCATAAAAGTTAAAAATCACAAATTACTTAACCACATTTTACACTCTATGGCTATACATTTCCTCTTTCATAAGAAATTCGATGACAGCACACTGGCGAAATGACATATCGTCGGCCATTTTGTTAGGAGTGATACTGGTCACGTGATGCAAGCTATTGACGTCACAAGACACTCAAGGTTAACACAACAGCTGGTTCCACCTACTGCCATACTCTCTTTTGTCTGCTGTTCCCAGGTTGCATGCAAAGAAAAGTTGCTCATGACTTTTGGTATGACGTACGTAAGTGTAGTTATGTAGATCTACTCACTTTCCTTGTGGCTGTAATATCACTATTCAAACTGCCACCAACCCTTGCAGACTAGCAAAGTGTCAACACTCTGTAGCATCATTCATGTGATCACTGTTTCCTTCTTCTTCACTTTCACCCTCCATATTCATGACCTCATTCTTTTGTTCTGTAGCAATACTTATTTCATCATCATCAGTCATGTACAGGAAGCCAGGTTTGCAAATGGCATGTCTTTATCCATTCTCCTATCTGGCTGTAATAGTGAGCAGGAAGGCTGTTTCCTGTTCTTGAAATTCTGATCTCAACTAACTTAGTAAAGTGATTGTTCATAAGAATGATGGCCAGAAATTTTTATCTTTCCCAGAATATCCAGAGCAACTCTGGGACTGACCTAATTTCCTGTCCTCCACCAGATGTTAGGTGGTTGGAGCATGAAGCTGGTGGCTCACCTCCGTTCCATATGCAGAGGTTTACTTCCAGCACCATACAATTTCATGGCACAGTGCTGATACACACACAGAATACCTTTATGTCTGAATATCCTTATGTACACCATATCTCTATTCCCATTTATATTCTTAATATGATGTAGTTGAGGTATCTTAGAATTTTTATGCCAGAATTTCACTTCAAGGGCTTTGAGTCTACTTTCATTTCTTTTTAGGACCCATACTTCTAATCCATAAGTGGAAATACAGTCTCTTGTTTTATAAATCTCCATTTCAATTTTTCATGTTAGTTCCTTTCTTCTTAAACTTACACTCTTACTTACTTACTTACTTACTCATTGAGCTGAGCCCTTCTGGAGGACCTGCCAATTCTGCAGCTACTCAAGAATTTCCCGGCATTTTATGGAACCTGAAGGTTCATCACCGTGTTCACAAGAGCCCTCCACTGGTCCCTATCCTGAGCCAGATCTATCCAATACATACCATCCCATCCTATCTCTCTAAGATCCATTCTGATATTGTCCACCCACCTACACCTTGGTCTTCCCTGTGGTCTCTTTCCTTCTGGCTTTCCCACCAATATCCTATATGCATTCCTCATCTCCCCCATTCTCCATTCATGAAAATTACACTCACCATATTTATTATATATATTTTTTTTGTTCTGTTTTTTGCCTTGTCATTTGCTGAGTTGACCCATCCTCAGCAGTAGTAACTCCCAAATACTGAAGTTTGCACAGTTTTATATTGTTAGCTTGTGTTCAGATTGTAGGCTTCTCTAAATCTTTCCAATGCTAAAATCTTCAGCATTTTGAAATCTGTGTTTGTGTTCTATGTTTCATAACATACGGTAGTTAAAAACACCAGTATTTTTTGTTTGTTACCTCCACTTCTTGATACATATTCATGGCATGCTCAAACACAGATAAAACTAGATGTGGGCTGAATAACCAGGGTTTAGTTCCCAGCAAACGCAAGAATTTTTCTCTTTGTCACTATGTCCAGTTAGACCAGCACTTTGGGGGCTCTTTTTTTTTGAGGTAAACAGTGGTATCATTAAGGTGACCATCTCCACCCCCCATATATCTTCACGGTGTAGTGCTTGGACACAGACATCTATATCACTCAGTATTACTCGGTTTTTGGATTTTGTCCATCCATATATCTAAAGAACACAGTGTTTCAGAAACTGGATATATTTCTATTCTCAGGTGAGGTAGGGAGTACCTACACTTTTGGGTCTGTTTGATAGAGCTAACCTCAACTACCGGACCTCATTCACTGTGGTTAGCTTTTTTTTGTGCTGATTTTTTAATCTGTCACAGTATACATGCACTGTTTTCATAATTCTGTTCTGTTTCAGATTCAACCTGAATTCATAACATTGGATCCGACAGTAATAACTGATGTACACATTCCAACACTCAGAGATAAAGTGGAAGCAAAGAAAAAGTTGCTTGTAAGTTGTGAATTTCTTGTGTTCAATAATAAATGTAGAATATTTTTAATATATATGTATGTACATATATATTTGCATTAGATATGTCTGTACTTCAGATTATTTGACATAATAGAATGAACTATCGTATGAAATGCTTTATTCTGAATACCCATACATTTTCACTAATCATATGTTAAAAGTAAGAAAGTATATGATTTCAAGCATTGTGCTTTTCATGCCAGTTGCAGGCATATTCTGGAATTATGGTAATTCAGTTATCAAATACATTTGTATTGAGTGAACAGCATTACTTTGTTTTTTGGTGAAGTATCTACATCTGCCATTCTTTAATTTAAACTTTAAATACTAACCTTGGTTTATCAAACGCATATATATTGTCTTCATTAATTCATGCCAGAGAAAAGTTATTTTAGACACACAAAATCTTAGCAGAAGTATACTCTGTAATTCAAACTACTAAATTCATTATTGATAAAGGCATGTTAAAACTTGAAGAATATTGTAAATGGAGTGGCTCTGCTAGCTGATTTCTTGAATGGCTTGTTACTCGACCCCAAAGGTGGTGGTATTATGGTCATGAATATTGATGAACTTCTGGACTCCAGAAGATAGTACTATTTACAGGCATCAGTATGAGAACCTCAAAACATGTTAAAACTTGTTTCTGATAGTATACTAACATACTAGCATAGTGTATTAGCATTCTTGGGGATGTGAACATGTTACTGGCATTATACTTTTGCATTCCACTGTGTTACAAACAATTTTAGATATAAAAATAATGGTTTTGTGAACTTCAGTTCCGTTGGGTTCTTGCCTTAGATTTTCACAACTCTGTACCTAAATCTGACTTCGAACAATAGTCTATTGTCATAGAATTTTGTCTGTCTCTGTCCAAGAGTGTTTTCTTCAAATCATTATGGTATGTCTTTACCACAGTTCTTGAAACCACCGAAGATTGATTTCCAGCCTCGTAATAAGAGTGGGAAAAAGAAAGGCACTGTCAAAGTTGCACAGACAAAAAGAATTGTCCGAGAGGAACAAAGAAGGGTATGTATATGGTCATTTATTTTGTTTAAGGAGATAACATTTCTAGCAGCGGAAACTAGGTTTTTCCGTTCTCCACAGCGTTTAGACTGGCTTTGGTGCCCACCGAACACCCTGTCACTGGGTACCAGGTGTATTTTTTTTCCAGGTGGTATACTTGTTGTGTGAAACTGACCACTAACCTCCATCTTATGTGAAGGTTAAGAATATATATATTTATGGCTTTGTGCTTAATTAAGTGCAAGAAAACTTTTACTTCCATAAATATTCTTTTTCAGTCATTTTTCTGCATGAAGCAGAAAATATTTCAGTGCATTAATATCTCAGTTAGATAAGCAAAAATTACATCTACAGAGTGTCCCAGAAATAAGTGCTGTAAATTGGATGGTGAATGCTGACTCAAAAGAATGAAAGCAGTTTATATAAATATGGGTATGGAAATTATTTGGTAAGGCATAAAGCAGGAATTTATTCAGAGCCTTTAGAAAGTTAGTGTAGAGTGCATGGCAAGATCTCAGCTTCTCTTTGTCCATGGTGTGTTATGTACTGTGCAAACATTCGAGGCTTTATGTATAGAACAATCCTTTGTTATTTCTTTGAACAGCTGTAACTGATTTTGTTTCCCTCATCCATCTCACACACTGTCACAGCCTTATATTAATTGGATGCCATTCTCAGTGCAGCTGCCAACTGGCTCCATGCTCTCTCAGTCTGGGGCATGCCCACATCCATGCACACTCAGTACGGTGCACAGCATAAAACAAACTTCCAGAGTTTCTCTTTCATATGGTGGAAACTACATTCTTGTAATTTTATTGATTTTCACAAAAATGTTTAGAATGAGGTCATTCTTCCTCAAGCACTTTGTGTACAAGTAATGAGGGACTTTTTACTGTACTGTAAGCTTTCTTCTATATTCCCTTTAAGTTAGACATTAAGAAAAACATGATTATGACATTTCATCACATAACTAATTCATTCTCATTATTCACCATGAAATTAATGAAATAATAAATTCACATGCATATTACACACATTCCATCTTAATGCATGAAATATGACATCGAGACACTTTGTGATCAAAATCTGAAAGAACTAACAGATATAAAATCCAAGTGTGAGGAGTGAACAGGAAAATATAGTATTTTAATAAAATTATTTGCTAAATGTCACATCATCTGTGGAATGACATGGCAGTCATGCAGAAGTTACATACTAGACTTAGCCATACCAAAGAAACATGATGACTCAAGAGCTTATAGTGCTTCAAATTATTGTCAAAAGAATTAGTCACCACATCTGCATCTGCTCTGAGGGCCTCTTCTCCTTCTCTAAGATTGGAAGGAGAGTAAAATAGAAAGGTTCTGAAGTAGAGCACACATGTCAATCTAATGCTAAAGTTTAACATGTATGGAACTTTTCCTACAGGCCCATTAGAAGATGTTAATACATTTTAATGTTTCAGGAGTTTGTCAAGACCCTGAAAGATGCTGGCATTGGTGAAATAACTTCCCCTCAAAATACGGAGAGTTCCAGTGTATCAGTGAAACACAAACCATTTACTGCTCTAGACAGATTCAAACCAAAGAAGAAAAAGGAGGAAGGTTAATTATGTAAGATTTGAGGTTTTCACGGCCGTGACTATGAACAAAGCCGTCTTCTTGCCCCCCCCTGCAGGTCATACTCCACAGACCCTTCCCCTCTCCTCTCTTAGATTTCCCATGTAGCCCCCCCTCTCTATTCTCTTCCTGCTCTTATACAGCTGGGCTTATTGAACTCGACATTAGTCTGTCAGCACCTGCTCACGCTGGTTCCTCACTTGCGGATTTTCTTTCTTTTTTCTTCTACCTTGAAGATGGATGCGATACATTCCTTCAAAACATCAGTTAATACAATATCTACATGGCACCACATCCCAGAAGATGGCTTTCTTCAAGGTTAATTATGTTCAGCATTATTAGGTACATAAGTTTAGAAGTTTGTATTTACATGGTATCAGAAGCTGATGACAATAAACTTTTTGGTTTTAATACTTGCCATTCTGAATACTGATGTTGTGTTTGGCATAACTGCCAACAGACCTAAATGAATTTTTAAGTAATTATTTATGTTATTTTAAGTGGACTGCAATGCACATCAAAGCAGCGTAACAGTTTGGATGCACTGAAACACCTGAGGAATCTGTCTGTGGCTGAAACATGTTGTGATAGTCTTAAATGATGAATATTTTAATGATTGTTGCATTACTGACAGACTTGATACATAGACATTTAATCACCACAGTACTTTCTCATATATACTGGTACTACATTTATGAGGTAAAAGGTGCCAAACTTCTAATATTTAACTAGGACAGAAGACAAAGCACTGTTAATGACATTAATTTAATGACATTTACTGGACACAACAAGGAGTTAAAATGTGGCACTAAGGTAGTAAGTTGTACCACAATAGTAGAATAAAGGTCAACAAGAATATATATGGTCATGAGTTAGTAACTAGACAAAGGGTTAGTATTGCTAATTGAATTTATTGGCTACTTATTACTCAAAATACAGGTAATTACAACACTGACCTCTCACAGTCTACGAATAGTTACAGCACACCCAAAGTCTTTCACTTATTTTGAAAATGAAACCTGCATATTGCTGTCATATATGCAAGAAACGTGTCCACTTGGAATACATAGTAAATGTCTTCCTTTAAACCCCTTACTCATCAAATTTACAAAGCCTGGAAAATTAATGGAATAAATAGGATTTGAGGTTCTCACATCTATAGCTATAAGGCTAAAGTTACTTTACAACTGCAAGTTTACCGCCAGCCAGTTTGTCTTGGCACCAAGCCCCTTGAGGCCTACAACCCATTTTTTGTATGGGGGGCAACTGAACCCTGCAGTCATAGTCCTCCTCTAACATCTTTCTGATGAGAGGATGGGTTGCTATCTTAGCTCTCTTATCAGTATGCTTGGCCTTTTGTCAAGTGTACATTTCACACGTTATTAAAAATTCTTTTTGTACTATCTAAGTCCTCTGTCAGTCCAGGGTTTGCAAAGCAGATCATGTTTATGTCACTTATTTTATGCTACAATGCCAGCTCGATCACTTGAAGAGTCGTACTCTTGATCACCGCCAAGTTTAAGCCTCTTATATTTTCTGTGGGGGCTAAAGGAGCAGTATGTAACCCCCAGAATGTGCAGTCAACCAGGGACTGCTCGTCACTAAAAACTGGGTAATGTCAGTTATTCCTGCTAAGTCCTATCCATACTACGTCCTTGCCATAGTTCCCCGGTAACATTCTTTGGAAGAGCAAAGTATGGAAGGGCGGAAAGCGATTTTCCAACGCTTTAATTGGAACCCACTGGCTAAGGAAATAAACCCCGACAGAAAATCCTAGGTCCTCCAAAGTAGTGGGGGTTAGTCGCAAGGCCAGCTCCCTTGTACTGTAAAAAATAATTTGCTAAAAAAGCTCAACAAGGGATTGCTGGACAGTTCAACTGGAGATGACCAAAGTGAGTTCTAAGGAATAAAGAAAGTAAATTAGTGATAGGAACCTGGAATGTTAAAACTGTACTGAAACCCAGGAAAATGCATGAACTATCAGAACTGTACAAAACACAAATGAAAGTAGTGGCCTTGCAAGAGATAAGATGGGCAGGAAATGGAGTTATTAGTAAAAATGACTTCCAGTTGTTTTATAGTGGCACCCAACAATCCAGGAAAGCAGGAATGCGATTTTATGTCAAGAAGGAAATAGCCAAATACATTATCGGATTTGAGGCTGTAAATGAAAAAATCTGTAAACTTAGGATTAAAGGAAAATATAGGAATATTACTCTTTATCAGTGTTTATGCTCCACTAGAAGATAATGAAATAAACTTTAAAGAGCACTTCTATGATGAATTGTAAAGAGTTTTAGAAGGAACTCCAAGAAGTGACACTGTATAATATTAGGTGATCTAAATGCCAAGTTGGGCAGAGAAGAAATATATAGTAACATTTCTGGGAAATATACATTGCATAATGTAACTTCACCAAATGGCGAACTATTGGTAGAATTTATAATAGCCAATAATATGGTAATTATGAGTACCCAATTCCAACATAAAGAAATACATAAGGGTACCTGGAGAGCAGCCGAACATAACACTGTTAATCAAATTGATCATGTCATTATTAATGCAAGTAAAAAGGATCTTACAGAAGATGTCAGAACAATGCGAGAACCTAACTTAGACTCGGACTTACCTTGTTAAAACGGTAATAAGGCAAAAATTACCCATAGCATATACGAGGGTTGGAACTTTAATAGTGGCAACTATTTATTTACAACTGATACAAAATAGATGCATGTTTCAAAGTTTTACTGTCCTTCAGTGTAGTCACCAGCATTGTGTACAACCTGTTGCCAGCGATGTGGAAGTCGTAGGATACCTTTAGCAGCGCCTGTTGTGTTGATAGTTCGAATTGAGCGTTCTACTGCCTGAAGAATCTCTGGAACAGTTCTGAAGCGAATGCCACGAAGTGGTTCCTTCGTCTTAGGAATCAAGTCGAAGTCACAAGGGCTTACGACCAGGGAGTATGGTGGATGGTACAACACTTTGCAGCCCCAGCTTGCACTTCATGCGGTCGAGCATTGTCCTGCAAAATGATGGGTGGGTTCTGCAGAAAGTGTCACCGCTTCTTTCTCAAAGCTGGTCGCAGGTTGTGTTCCAAAGATGAACAGTAATACTGCGCATTGATGGCCTGCTGTCGGGGAATGGTATGCGTTAGGATAACACCATCACAGTCATACACGAGAATCACCATAACTTTCACACTGCTGGGGTTCTGACAAGCTTTTGATTTTCATGGTGACCTATAAGATAAGTGATAAGAGCCCTGACATTATAGAAACCAAACTTAATGCAAGTCCTATAATCACAGATAAATGGTTTAAATCAAATTTGTTATCAGTTAATCTTTTGAAGACTTTCACTATGCAATTTATAATCAAAAACTCTGTTCCTACCAAGGCCTCCACTTCTTGTAATATTGGTGATATAGTGAAAGTGTCATCTCAAATTTCTTGGTTTGGTAGTTGATAACGTCCTCTCTTGGAATATACATATTGATTCAGTTATTAACAAACTACAGTTTGCTTTTTGATAAGATCTGTCAGACCTTATATGTCAGGCTCATCATTGGTGAAGATATATCATTCTCTGTTTCATTCTATACTATCATATGGAATTGTATTTTGGGGGCAGGAAACCAATACCAAGAAACTCTTTATGATATAAAAAAAAGCAGTTTGTTTAATGACAGGATATTGTAATAGGCATTCATGTAGAAATCTTTTCAGGCAGCTGGGAATTTTACCGTTGAAGTCACAATATATTTATTCAGTTTTGCTCTTTGTATCAAAGAATAGAAAACTTTTCACTACTAATTATGATGCACATAATCTCCAGACAAGGCAGAGTAGTAACTTATATTTCCCAACTTCCACCCTAACACTGTACCAAAAAGGTGTTTACAGGTATAAAGCTATTTAATAATCTGCCTCTTGAAATAAAGGGGATTGTTGGGATACACAAGCAATTTAAGATTTCTTTAAGATACTTGATTACCCATTATTTTTATGACTTGGAAAAGTATTATAGTGTTAATGAATGATGATGTAAACTAATGGTTTTATATGAATAGCATGTTAGTTACTCTATATTGAATTATATGAGTCTAGCTGTATAATAGTTTTATTGTATTTACAATAATAGTTATTGTCTTTTATATCATTTATTTTATTGCTTTATAATTTTGACATGTTCTAATTATTTACTTGAGCTCAACTTATACCTGAACTGTAGTTATGACTGAATTGTACTTTTATGTTCTTCTGCTTGTCTTGACATATATTAATTAATATTTGACATGTTCTATATCCTATGGTTTGTAACCAGTTTTATTGGATCACATGGAACTCGAAATAAATTACAATTACAACACAAAATGCAAAGAATGGGTTTAGCATTATAGAATCTCAATCGCCACCACAATGGACACGATATGCTAACCCGAATTGTCACAGGCGATGAGTCTTGGGTTCACCATTACCAGCTCGAGATAAAGTATGCGTCAATGCAGTGGAAACATCCTGCTTCGCCTACCAAAAAAAAAAGTTTAAGGTGACATCATCCTCCAGGAAAGTGATGCTCACAGTCTTCTGGGATCACGAAGGCATACTGGTCACCACATTCAAGCCTCAAGAACAAACCATAAATGCTGACTGCCACTGTAACATCCTCAGGAAACTTTGTAAGGCCATTCAATGGAAGCATGCAACCTGTCATGCATTATGAGGTAGGTCATACCATATGAACACGCCTGGTTCTAACAGCAGCCCAAAGAATTTCATTCTGCTGGTTTTCAGAGGCTTGTGAAACGATGGGACAAGTGCCTCAATGTACAGGGAGATTATGTTGAGAAATAAAAGCATTTTTTAAATCAGTACTCTTTATTTTTGAAGTTCTATATCTATTTGTAACTTACTTATTGACTTACCTACGCAGGTAATCTAATAAAAGGAAGGAACATAATTAACCTCATCAAAGCCCAAAGAATAAGTTGGCTTCGACAAATCTCAAGGACAGAAGCTGGAAGAACAGTTAAAAGAATATATGAATGGCAGCCACATGCTATAAGAAAGAGAGGCCGACTTAAGATCAGATGGAAAGATGATGTAATGGAAGATCTAAAGGATTTAGGAATTTGTAACCGGACAACTCGCATACAGGACAGAAGTAGTTGGAAGGAAATTGTTGAGCAGGCCAAAGTGTTTAATAAATGAAGCTGTCAAGCCTTATGAAGATATTTTCCGTGTCTGGTTTCACGTTGTCCTACACCGCGAACATGTTCATTCTAACCTACTTATTCGTATGTCTGTCGTTAACTAAACTATGCAAGATTTGTCAGCAGTGTTTTTTAGGTTATTATTAAGATAAAAGCACTTTTAATGCACTAATACCCTTCACATACAACTCGGAGTAATTTACTTAGATGTCTGGGATCATAGAACATCGCTCAACTGTGTATTTATGAGATATATAACACTAGCCGAATGTAAATATATTCATACGATTGTCATAATAAATAGCCAATTTCGGTATAATTTATTTAATAAAAAAACAATTAAGACGAATAGTTTCCTCTGTTTACTCGCCGTTGCATGCAAAGCAATAATACTTGAGTTCTCACTGTAACGTTTGCTTGAATGTGGCTAGTTGCCATAGTTTCAACGGTTTCAACTGTAATACATTACCACACGAGTCTAACGACGTCAATTAGAAACCAGCAGTAATAATTGTAATAATTCTCATATCTTCACATTTCTTATTCCGTGACGTGTGACGCGTGACGTGTTCGTCGATTTCAATTACTTTTTGCATTGGCCACATAGAGCAGCGCTACATATGTTTTTGTATGCGTGAAGTGTGCACTATCTTTCAAATCCGTTTCACATAATATTTTATGTATTAATATACTAAGAAGGGCATTTGCAGAATACGTAGCAAAATGGTTTTGTTGACTATGATTGCAAGGATAGCTGATGGCCTGCCTTTGGCGGCAACAATGCAAGAAGATGAACAGGTTGTATTTGTAGCAGTCGCTTTCGATAATTTCTTGTGTGTATGACATTGCTGTTCTCTGTTGTGTAATGTGTATCATTTTAAGAGAGGTGGATGAATTTGTTGCAGTCCGGGCGAAACATACTGGAATACCAAAATCAAGCTAAAATGTTGTTCCGGAAGCTGAATACATTAAGTCCATCTCGTTGCAGCATAGAAACTGGACCATATTTATTTCAGTAAGGAAATGTTTCAGCATGCTATATACATAAACTTTGAACCATTTGTCATTACGTGTAACATAAGTAGTTGTATATTTTGCTGCACATCTATTAGGATTCTATACAGGACCAGTAAATTCCACGTTAAGTATTCATCATGCGTTATTGTGTATTAAATGTTTATAATAATTTATTTTCTACAGTCATTTTTTATTCGTCATTATATTATATCCTAGGGAACATGTAGGAGTGTTTGACTTTAGCAAATAGGGGGCTTCTTAAGTTTGCAAATTTTATAGTATACTGAAGAAAAATGAAACATGATAGAACCCATTCTAACCTGCCTGACCTCTAAGCTTTTCATTGAATTAGAGTTTGTGTGTCATTAAAGTGTTGGGCTTTAACTTCTCTCATAGTCCTCTATAGCTTATGATTGTAGACTTACATTAAATAACCAGTACATTAAACCTTTTGATTAAGCAGACAAATGGATTCCATATTTCTTTAAAATTCATCTCAGTGTTATCTTTCCATCTGCATAGATGTCCCCAGCGATCTCATTCCATAGGTTTTCTGATCAAAACTTCTTTTACATTAAGTGCAGATATATATGAGTATGTTGGGTAAATATTAATTGTGGGGTTTGCAAATGAAGTTTAACACTCAGATGGTCATAAGCTTTTCCATATGTGATGAAGATGTAAAAACTTCATCTGAATTTTCATAATTTTGTGAACATTCTTCTTAGTCTTTTTATATGTTGTATGTTCAAGAAGTACCTGATGCCTCTGTAATTTGATGAATTTGTTTTTAATTAGTAACTGTTTGTGTATGTCACTAGTTTGTAAAATAATTAAATTTTTAAATTCCATTTTTTATAGTGGTGGATGAAGTCTACTTTTACTTCCTTCTTGTTTAATCTGAAAATGGTAGCGTTTTTTCCTTGTTTGTCTTATATTTCAATTTTTTTACAGCTACCTTATAGAAAATGATGTTTGCTACCTTGTGTTAGCAGAAAAGAACTACTCAAAAAGACTTGCATTTTCATATCTCGAAGATTTGGCGCAAGAATTCCACTCACAGTATGGGAAAAAAGTAAATACAGTAACAAGGCCTTACAGTTTCATTGAATTTGGTAAGAACAAAAGTTAAATTGTTTATTATTTCAAGAATTTGTGGATTAGTAATATAATATTATTTTATAATTTACTATGTTTACAATTTATCAGATACTTACATTCAGAAGTCCAAGAAAGTATTCACGGATTCACGAGCTCGTCGAAACCTCTCAGCTCTTAATACAGAACTGCAGGATGTGCAGAGGATAATGGTTCAGAATATTGATGATGTTCTGCAGAGAGGAGTTGTATTATCAGGTAACATTGCATCGCTGCTTATGTCCCAGAGTAGAAAAGATCACATTTAAATGGAAATGTGAATGAAGTAAGATACAGTGTGTAAACTTTTTCATATTTCTTGATCATGACAAAGGAAAATGCCTAACCTTCTGTTTTGGCAATGCTTGATTTATGCAGTGTTGTTTGGAAATATACTTCCAGCTAGTCGGTCAGATATGATATAAAAACAGTCTTTTAGAAGAAAATAATCATTTGTGTTAAAACTTTACAGAAAAAGTACTTAATGCTAATTTATTAGGTTCGTATTTGTATCGAATATTAACTCTGGTGCTGAGCATGAAGGAGATATACTTAACTATAAGTGGCTCACTGGAGTAGTTCCTTCCTGAGGAGCCATCATAAAATTACATATGTTGTGAAGAAAGCGATGAATTGATCTTTTACAACAGTTAAATTATTTTAGAAGGTCAGTGATTTAGTGATATAAACTGGGGGTAACATGGTACTTTAAACAATCCCTTGCCAGAATGGCATGGTGCTTCTAAGGTTGTGAATGGTGGTGAGCTCCAGATGGAAGGTAACAGGAGATATATTGAATAAGCTGTTTTGGACAGTTGACATGAAGTTGGGCGGGGGGCTAAAGAAGTGTCACCATAAAAACCAGTGTGTTACAAATTGTTATGTAGCACCTCAGACTTGAAGAAATTCTTTGTCTTATGGTAGGTTCATGTGAACATAGGAATGAACCTTTGGGTTCCACAGAAGTGGGAGATTTCTGATTAGCTTCTTCAGAAGGGCTATGCTTCATGGAGTTTGATTATTTTTTTGGCAAGTTACTGTGTTTGTGATAATGTTGTGGCATATAGACGTGTTGATAAGCAGTTACTCTGTAAACAGTGACTGTTCCTGGGCAATGGCTTAGTAAACACATTCCCATTGCTAGGCAGCAGATTCTTAATAATGTAACAGTTGTACTACAACAATAGAAATGGGTTGTTTTCTATGCAGTCTGTGCCAAGATGATATAAGCAAGGGACAGAGTTAGTGAGAGGCCATGCCATAATTCAAGCAATTAATTACTGGCTTCCCACTGTGGCAGCCTGGATTTGAGCCCAGGTCAGGTAATGTGAGATTTGTGGTGGACAAAGTGGCATTGGGGCAGATTTTCTCCAAGTGCTTCGGTTTTGCCTACCAAATCTCATTGCAATGACTGCTCCACATTCATCATCTTATCATCTGGGGCTAGTACAATAGGCCAGTTAATGGCCAGTGTATCAAGTGGACTCTGCCTCACCCACCCCATGTAACTAGTTGGTGAGAGTTCAGACCCATGTGGAGGTGAGTTCAAATACCTTCAACGTAGCCCTGCAAGTCATAGGAGGCAATGAAAAGGGGGCCCAGTGCCCGAGGGTATAACTGGGCCACCCTGTGCCTGGGGGATGTAAATATGGATTCCTGGCCCTCCGGGCTGGGGGAGTCTAGAATCTGAGACAGTAAAATATGTTTATGAGTCTCGCAGGACCCAAGAATGACTGCGCTGGCAAGGGCCAGCAACAGTTATAAACAACAGACCCATCTTCTTGTCAGAAAGGATGTTACATAAGAACTATAACTGTAAGTATTCAGTTGAAAAACAAAATACTGGTTCTGGGTCTCAAGGGGCTTGGCTCCAAGACTAACTGACTGGTGGTAAACCACTAGTCATAAAGTAACTCTGGCTCTCAGTTGTTAGTGAGTTCCGTACAGGAATCTGTGAAGAGAGGACTTGAGCTGGAGGCAGAAGAATAACCATTGTTGGAGCCGTTACCAGGAAATGTCTAGGAATAGGCTGAGAACACTAGACTATGAGCTCTAGTGAACTGTAAAGTGTGGAAATAGCAATAGTATTATAGTTATTTGTAGTTATGACCTGTAAATGGTCAGTAAATCCATTCACAAATCCAAACCCCATCTTAGTCACACATACTATGTGACAATATAGTCTTGGTTTATTTAATGATCCTTTCACTAGCTTGTATTACATAACATCGAGTGGCAGAATGATTAGTGAATAATGAATTGGTTAGGATGTCCTCATATCTTAATTTGAGGTACTCTTCTGGCATTTGTTGAGGAGACTGAGGAAAACTATGAAAAACTTAAGTCGGGATAGTTGTGGTCTTGGTGCAGAGATTTGAGCTTAGGACTTGAACACAAAGCAGGAGTGCTAACTACTCAACAACTGCAACATGATTTTATGATAGTAATAAGTAATGCCTACCTATAGAATTATGTTAAATTTTTCTGTATGGGGAAGGAGCAGCTCAGATTCAGGGCCATCTTTCTTTTTGGTAATACACATATTTTTCAGGAACTGTCCTTCAAGCTGAAGTGCCCTATTTCCACAGCAGATAATAATTCAGAAACATGTTGAATGACAAGAAATGATATTGAACATTCATATTTTCTGGGAGGCTTGAGGTTTGAATCATAGCCTGGAGACCAGCTATCCTGATATAGGTTCTTAATGGTTTTCTTCGGTACCACCAGGGAAATGATGGGTGTAAGATAAAGGTGTCCCCATGCTTAACCAAGCACTACACCATGAAGATGTAAGGGGGAGTGGATGTATGAATCCACATATTGTAAGATTTGAGGCTTTCACGGCGCTGACTATGAAGAAAGCAGTCTTCTGGGATTTCGCACCGTGTATATGTGGTGTTAACCGATGTTTTGGAAGAATGTATCGCCTCCATCTTCAGGGTAGAAGAAAAAATAAGAAATCTGCAAGCGAAGAGACCGTGAGAACCGGTAAAAGCAGACTGTGTGGAAATATACACATTATGTGAGAGCAGAGAGGGTACGGGGGAAGGGCAAGTATACAAGTGAAAGCAGTAGTGTGGGAGGGGTAGGGGAAGGGAGCTGGGACAAGCGTGGTTTTTGTGTAGGGGAGAGAAAGGCAAGGTTAAAGGCCATGATGGGCCTCAGAACAAGTCTGGAGGGTGAGAGGAGAAAAATCTTTCCCATACTGGGGCTCAAGAGTGCAACCCCTAGGCTGTCACTACACTGACTGCGCTATCCCAGATCCAAAATGAAGGGTGTAGTATGTTAAAATAGGGCACTGTTGCTTCCTTCCACATTTCTTCTAAATCATGTGTCATCCAATGATTCAAATTTGTATTTCCTTCACAGAAAAAGGAATGTAGTTTAATAACCCATTAATAAACTGAATAATAATAAATGATAGGAGAATGTTCATTTCACTGACATTGTCAGCAGTAAAGAGATTCCAAGGAAATAGGCCCATGTTTGTAAGTAATATTTCATTCATATTTAATCACACAAGCTTCAGGGTCACCAATCTGTGGTTCTGAAATAGATCATATCCAAAGAAAAATGATAAGTTCTGGTCTAAAACCATGTAACTAAGATTGTGGAACCCAGTAAGTTGGCTCCAATGGTAAACCTTTAGAGTTCTGTTTGGGAGGTACTTTGTTTGAATCTCAGTTGGGACCCCTGCTATCCTTACTGAGGTTCTGCACCATTTGCCCAGTCCCTCCAGGCAAATTTCAGGATGGTACTTCAATTCAGTCCATGACCGCTTCCTTCCACATGATTTCCAATTAAGTAGTCAGTCTTTTTGTTAACACTGTATTGTCTTGAGGTACTGGATTTGTTACACCACAGAATAATAAAAATGATTTTAGCTTTCACTGAGTAATGTAATCACCTGTTACAGAATTGGACACAAAAGCACAGAATCTGTCAATGCTGTCACAGAAATACAAAAAAGATGCTACATTCCTCAACACCAAGTCAATGTACATGAAAGCAGCAGTTGGTTGCATCGCTGTTTTAGTGGTGTTCCTCTACTTCTGGGTCCTGTGAATTATCATGTGAAGACTGTTTAGAATGTGGCTGTGAAGACAGTACAAGACACAGCAATTCCTTTATTGCTCTTCCATTGCAAGTTGGTGAGCTTTTTCTGCTCTTCCCATGCCAGTTTCCTGCTCCTGTAGAGCAGCACTTGACTTCAACCTGCCACATTTTGTCCTCTGGTATAGTGTAAGTTGCAGTGGGTTAGGAATTAAAGGACTTGATGTGGTATGTTGGCAAGGAGCAGCAGTTTGGGGTTGTTGAATTCTTTAAATAAGTGCTAAGGTGGTATATAGTTTTATGTGAACTGACATTTTTACTGACACTGGAATGGTATTGGTGTTTTCAGTATAATAAGTTACATCAGTTTCTGTTGTTAAATATATCCTTATACATACACATTGATTTGTACTTTATATCTGCCTGGTGGCTCTGATTTCAGAGTAATTATAATGATTTGGCCAATATGCCACATCCAAAAGTTGCTTTACTGAGATGGTAAAGGTTTAAACTGTGATTATTTTCCCTTGCATTCAGATTTTTATTTGCAGCAGATGGTAACACTGTGGTTATGCCAGCACTTGTATTGTTGGGGTATTTACTGGTTGTAAATAAAGTAGTGCTTTCCTGGAACATGAATATATTCTCAATAAAGCAACTTTTATTATATTATTATTATTTAGGACCTCTTGTATATTGTGTGTGTATTCCATATAGAATTATGGATATATGGACATGGAGAGGGGAAATACACAATTTTATTTAATAAGCTTAAATTTACATTGTTTCCTCTCATTGTGTTTGTTGGTATAGTGTTTCAGGCTTGAGCTGTGACACGTATGAAGTCACTTTATAGGTGATAATGAATTGTGGCAAAATCTCAGGAGATATATGAGGGATCTGTGTTCAGTTTTCAGCAGTAGTGAGACTCAAACTGGTGAAGTTAACTTTAGGATATATTTATGGATAAAAGTAAAGTCAGAATCTACTTCACTGTGAAGATATCCATCAGATATTTCAAACATATCGTTCATCAACTGTGAGCTGGACTGGCTAGGAAATGGATTACAGGGCTTTGGTTTCTGGCAGGGCAAAAGATTCTTCTCTATGCCACCACAGATTCTGGGGCCTGTGCAATGGGTACTGGGCAATTTTCCCCCAAAAATAAATTGGCCAGAGTATGAGCTTGACCCTTCATTCCCATCTGGTGTGGGGGTTAACATGCTTGGAGCTATACCTCCATTGTATAATATACTTTCAAAATATGGTGCTTGGACACAAAAATTGTTGTATATTTTTTCTTACACTGATCAGTTCATTGACACCATTTTGTAATGTCTCTAAGGAACTTGGTCTTTAATTTGGGATATGTAAATTCTGAGAGTATAGATGGGTTACATTCATTGACGTGTATTTTTGCCTATATGAATGCACCCTTACGACATGATGCAGTTTTAAAAATTCTTTTGAGCTGAGTGCTTGTGTAATCAAAGCTGGAGTGAGGTGTGAAAGATGGTTTTGAATTTACCAGGAAAATGACTGTACTACGAATTGAGGATCCTTTCTTGCACTGTTCACCTGGATTTGGGGTCCTTTCTTGCCAATGGGGTGCAACAGTGTGTCCCATTTATCTGATTTTGGGTTCATGCCAAATGTGCATAAGTGTCCTGTCCTGTTTGAATTGAGAATCCTGTCTTGCCCAGTAGTGAACTAGGGTATTTGTGTTTGCTCACTTATTATTTTCATCAGCTCACCATCATATTCTTCATGCAGCACCTAGTTCCCTTCTGTGTGCCTGAGGTTGTGATTCACATGTTTCCTCCTATTAATTTTCCACTGTCTGATCATTCTGATCACTAGAATCACATCTTCTGATAAACTCTGGAATGTGCTGTTAGCAATATTTTCACATTTATTTATGTAGAAGGAACTGGATAATATGAATCACTATCATGTATTTACTGTTAAAGTCTGGATGCAATTTTATGTTAATTTCAGTCACAAGCTTGAAAATATGGAACCCTGTAATTTAAGTACTACCGTCATATAAATTGATCTTTAACAGCCATTAACTTCAGTCCACAGCTAAGCATACCGTTTCTAATTAGCACTGATATTTCTACTGCTAATGCACATGTCTAATCTGGTGACTGTTCATTTCTATTACATGACACCATTATTGCCTTGACGTTCATTTACCGTGGATACAAACAGATTGTAATGAACGGGAAATATATTTCATTTCACTTTATGGAACCAAGAGACTACTATGACTACACTTCATTCAAAGTGTAGGATTAGTAAAGGGTTAATCAAAATGGGAAGCACAGCAGATCATTGAAGGTTCAGATTATGGCCTACTAGGGTTCCCAGATACCTCGTTTTCTTCCGTGTTTTCACCCAAATTTTGTTCCTCTGTTTATTGTTTACCCAGAGTCGATAATTCTCCGTTTTTTTATTTAAGTCCATTGCGAATTATATTTCATTGGTTAAATATTATCATAAAATTTCTGTAATCCTTGGAAAATGACATTGTTATAGTTTCTTTCGTTATGTTGCATTTCGTGAATGTTGGCAACACTTGAGGTTCTAAACCAAAGTGGAGGTTGTTGGTGACAGTGTATTTTTAATCCGTTCCATCTTTGTTAGAGAGGGCTACGTAATATTTTTTTGTTCTATAAATGTGTAGTAGGCCTATGTAATACAGATGTGTAGTAGCATTTTGTAAGTTATGTAGTATGTTGATTATATTTTATAGCCTGTTAGTTGTGAAAAATGTCGTTACAAACGAGCAACGAGACATTGCTCCTTTTTTTATTTTACAGACTCTGGCAACCCTAGGTCTACCCCTCATACATTCATTCATACTTTTATTTCATAACTTTGTGGCACATTCGTATTTTATTTACAAGGCTAAACAACAATAGAGGAATATATTATTCTTTCTTTGTATTTCAACAATTTCATGCCAAAGTAATTATAGTAGGTGAATTTTTAGAGCGCTGTTGTATTGTACTTTGAGTTATAAATATTAAAATATCTAAGTTGTACCTTAATCCCCAAATGTAGCAGACAGCAGCCCTAAATACTGTGTTCACAAAGCTTAATAGGAATAGATGCTGATCTAGAATTAACACAGAAAGGACCAAATATATGTTTGTGTTTCAAAACGAGGGGTGGGGGGATCAGTAGAATTTTAGAATTCAGCGCTGTTCGTCTAGATATAATCATAGAATCCTTTGAGAAAGAAACTAACAAATTCAAATGATACACATAATGAAATAAATCTGAGAAGTGAATGCTACCAATGAATTCAGTAATTCACCCACAGTATCCTCTCTAGAAAGATAACATTTTTACTTACTGGTGCAAAACATGGTCTCTTAATCCAGGAAAGAACAGAGATTTAGGGTGTTTTAAGAACATTGGTGTGGAGAGGAATATTTGGTGCTGAACAAGATGAACAGGAACAAAGAAAATTACATAATGAGGAGTTCCAGTTTGTAAATTTTACCTGGTATTAAATTATGGGACATGCAGCACAAGAGGGAAATGAGAAATTCACACAGTGTTGATCATTAGGAAATCTGAAGCGAAGATGAACGAGATGTTAGGGAACAGATTGTGAATATTTGAACTTACTTAAAATAGGATCAAATGGCAGACCTTTGTAATGATGCTTCACAACAAAATTCTTCATCAAGGAAGATTATGTTACAGTTAGCTGGATGAGAAATGGAAACAGTAATCTCTTACCAATGCCATCAACTGTATACATTTCAATCTTACATCTCATACAATGGAGTCCATTATAATTACTGTGTAGTTACATAATTAAAAACATGAACCAATTAAAACAAATGTGCTGCTGTCTACAAGTTATGTTGGTGTTGCTTTCATATTATTACAGGCTATTTCATACACAGATTTATTCAAAACTTATGCATAATTTTAAATCTTCAAGACTTTTGTCTTATGAGCACATCATATTCTGGAATATCCAACTTTGGGTATTTCTTCTCGTTACTGATGGAAGTGTTATATTCATCTTCACTCTCAGAGTAATCGGAAGTGTTAAATAGTAAGTTGTTTTTATTTATGATGCTGGAGACACAATTCTTATCTTCATCTTCATCTGAAACAAAAAGTAATGCTATTTTAACAGTATTCTTTATGGTTCATTTAATGAAATTTAGTAGCATGTACCTGGAGGGACTGATGGAAATCATGAAAACCTTCAGCCAGAACAGCCAATCTGCAGCAAAGAATTTTGACCTGAGAGCTCCCAGATACAAAGGACTGCAATACTGAGTGGAAAATGTTAATATATGTATCATCATCACCACATGTTTTCCTTAGGTTTGCTTAATTTTGGAATCACTTTCCAGGAATCCTATTTTATTTGTAATGGCAGAAATCTCAAACTGGGGGGGGGGGTTTATTGGAAAAGAGCAAGGCAATATGTGGTGATGAATAATGATTGTTTAAGAACTCTGACCAGACTACCCAGTGTTCACTCAGTCTAAGACCATGTTCACCATAAAACTGCTGGACTACTGAACCGACAGTTATTATGTGTATTATAAATTTTAAAATGTTAGTATCCAGTATTGCTTAAGTAAATTATCTGTGCCTTCATATTAAGTAAACAAACAGTCTGATGTTTCTATCAGCAGGATTACAGTAGACAACTTGATCAACATTAGAACTGGTTTCTTCTGAGACTCACACCCATATTCATAATAACAGGTAACTTGAGACCAAATGCAGATGACAGCACATATCCTAGTATCATTATCATAAAGCGTAAGAACCCATTGTTTGAGTGTGAGAAAGAATTCCTCAGCACATATCATATATCCACATTTCTAGTTATTCTTTCAAAGAAAACTGGATTACATCACTAGCAACTTATTTCTTGTTTCCTTGATTTCTCTAATGACACTTTCTCAACTGCATAAGTTACACAGCACAAAATACAGTGCGTACAATCAAGTGCGCGCCGCGGCTGCAATTTGCCGTGAGTCATACCACCGCAGAACGGATGCAGTGGTATGACTCACGGCAAATTGCAGCCGCGGTGCGCACTTGATTGTACGCACTGTAGAAGTATGATTATAAATAATGCAGTGGGAAAATGAGAAAGGACGTGATTCTGTACTGTTTTACTGTCTCAAAATTGGACTAAGAAGACTGAGAAAATTTGTGAAATGTTCAGTATAATCACCAGTCTCCAGGCTGAGAATCAAACGTGGAATCTGTGGAACACAAGAGTGCCAAGACTTAATCACTACATCTGGATGTGAAGTCTAGCACAATTTTACAGTTACTGAGACAAAAAAGGGGGGGGGGAGAAGAAACTCCATGGCCTGTAGTCTGCAAGCAAATTATACCCACCAAGCAACTGCCGCTTGTCGGCGAAGTTAGTGCCAACTTCTGCAGGGTGTCACATGGTCAGCGCAACAGATCCCCACAGCCATTAATCTCGGTTTTCTAGACTGGAGCTGCTATTTCCTTGAAACAGCTCCTCAATTATCCTCACGAGGCTGAGTGGACCCGTTTCAGACCCACTACTTCTCAGAAAATCTGGTAGCGTCAGGAATCGAACCCAGTAGCTCTGACCACTAGACTACAGAGGTGGTCCTGACAGACCAAACTGCACTAACAAACTTGTATTCTTGTGGGACTTAAAAAGTGCAGCAGTGATTGGGGCAAACTGTTTTACTAGTATGTTTTTCTTACAGTTGTAGGTAACCTTTATATTTAAGTATTCCTGCTTCCAGGTTTTAATGTCACAGGCCACTTTCATACCACGTAAGTGGGTTACAGAGACTGATTTCATTACTTAGCATCATAAATATATGTATGCAATAAACACATCTTCCTGCACAGTTATGTACATCTGTTGGAATGATTTCCTATTAACAATGGGGCTCATATAATCTGCATCACAGGCTTAACTAATAAGGTGCACCTAACAAAACTTCGCAAAATCTGAAAGCAATGCAGCTGTATTAGATATAGGTATGTTACATGACAATGAGCCAGTCATGGTAGCCGAGTGGTCTAAGGCATGCTCTATCTTCGCTTGCTTGGAAACCGGGATCGTGGGTTCAGATCCCACTCGGCATGGATGTTTAGTGTGTGTGTGTGCATACATGTTTTCTATGTTTGTGTACAGGTACAGGCCTTGTGACGAGCTGATCACCCGCCCAAGGAGCCCTACTGAATGTCTAAGCTCTAGTAAATCAAAGTGAAACAGAGTTTTATGGAAGTAGGCCAAGGGCCAAATTGGGAGCTGTCACACAAAAGGGGGGAATATATATATATATGTGTTTCACTGAAAACATACTTTCTTCAGTACCACATTCAGAATAGGTCTGGTGGCTATCCATTCTGTTATCTAGTACATACTGGAAGTTCATTCTGTGCAATATGGTGACCAGAGTATGTAACTGACCACTCATCTAAATTTTTTTTTGTTATAAAAAAATGCGTGGAGCTTTATCACTATACCTCCTACACATATATGATGGCTAGATACAAGACAGGCAACTTCACTGATCAGTAATATAGCTCACCTGATCCCAGAATGTCAAATGCATCCTTGTGGTGCTTTAGAACAACATATATTGTAGGAAACTCTATTATTGTTTTATCCTTAAGATTATCCTTCAGGCTGAGTGAGGAGTCTAGTTGATGAAACCGCATTCCTGACCTCTTCTCAGCTTTGAGCAATAACAAGATGCCACTGGGACCAGCAGACTGGTAGTACTGCAACTTATCTTGATACAGTGGGTCACATTCCTTTGGGTCCAGGTAAATGTTCAAAAGTTTTGATAGTGGCTCACTTTCAAGTAATCTGAAACAATTTGCTGCTTATTATTAGATGTTCACAGAACTGTGTGAGTTCTGAATTTCCCTTATTTTCCTTCACCGTGAGTTCACAATCACGTGCTAGACATTTTTCACCATCTGCAAACAGCAGGAACAAAAGGGAACTGAGAGGAATTAAGTATGTGCTGTTATCATAGAAAATTGTTACATTTCAGAACAAAAAGGCAAGAACATCTAGAGAGAGGATCACATTAAAAAAATTTAGATGTGTAAGAGAGGATAAAAGAAAACAGAAACATTAGCAAACATGCCTGCTCTTACTGGAATTTTTGTAAACTAATGAATTATTCACAGAGATGTTGGGTTTTCGGACTTTATCCATTGTCCTGGTTTTAAGATAACTAAGAAAAACACAACGTTTCGGAAACTGGATCTGTTTCCGTCCTCAGGTGAGGGGAAAAAACCCATTCTGTTGGGTCAATCACTGGACGGATGAATTATTGACAACCTTGTATGTATATTCCTACAATGATTGCCTTTTTGGACATTATCCATCATCCTGTTTTCCATTTAAAAACGTTTTGGTGGATGGACTCTGTCTCCATCCTCAGGTGAAGGCCTACTCATTTGGGCCCAATCAGTAAAGCTCTGGACACCAGAGGGGGGGGGACACATAAACCAAATACAACAAATCATCAGCAGGAGTTAAGACAGACATTACAAAACTCCACACACATGAAGTCTAGCACCTGTGGCCACACATAATGTAATGGCCAGAGTCATAGTATTACCAAACTAGAAGCTAACACTGAACAGACAAGTTCTAATGGAAGGAAATATTATAAAGTCAATGATATGACATTGCTTATCTACCTGACAGACACTGTAAAGAGATGGGGACTAGTTTTATTGATTGAGCTAAACTGCATAAGCCTTTATCTGAGGATGGAGACAGAGTCCAGCCTCCAAATATTGTTTTTAAATAAACAGGATAATGGATAACATTCAAAAGTCCATAATTGTATTAATATACGATCTTCACATACCTTTAGAGCTTACATATATTACTACTTGGGAAAAAAATTGTTATGTAAGTCTTGTGAATATTTATTCCCTGGCCAGCCTTATGCTGTTTACCACATAATGATAACTTTATCTATTAAACAGTTGTCAGGTAATCAAACAGCGATGGACATAGATCATAGGCTCTAAAACTAGTTATGACTGCCAAGAAATTAAGAGCCCAGTATAATAAAATTTTATACATGTTGATAACAATAGAATTAGATGGAACGATTAATGGTAGTCTGTAAGGAGAGTTCATTCGTCCCTGCCATTCTTCAGTGTACCATCACCACCAAGATCACCCATACTATTAATAATCTGCTGTTATAATGTTAATGGAACAAGACCATCTGAACAAGAAGTATTGGTGGAATTATGTACCATGTGCTCTAATAAAGGGCAAAGGTTTAGGAGACCATGATACCAACTCAGAATGTGTTAAAATACTCTATTTAACAAAGCTGCCTGTAATAATATACAAAATTATGAATACCTTAATCCCATAAAACAAAGTGTAACTGGGAGTGTGCAGATCTCATGAGGTCTCAGGCTGTTTTTCAGGTCTACTATGTATTTTTAGAATATAACAGACCTATACATATATTATTAAACATAAGAGATATGAAATAGTGAACATGAGCTTCCATGAATAACTTTCAGAATTTGAGGGCCTTCACAACAAAAGAAAAGTGGAAAATTGGATGTCAGAAATATGATGAATGATATATAATTCAAAGATATGCATCATAGTTCACTCTCCACTGATATAGGGCCATATTTCAATTGATTTCATAGTCCCAATTGAGAAAAGGATGGGATCACAGTTGTAATTAGGATGAGAAACTGTGACTTGCAATTTATACACAAATACAAAAGCTCTAGCATCAAAATCTTAAATGTATAATAAATAGTCATGCAACCAATTTGATGACTTAAGTAACTCACCTTCTTCCAACGCATTTTATATTGTCAGCCTGAGGGAAGATCCATTCTACCCTCCAATAAATCAGTTGTTCCTTCCAATTAAAGTATGTTGAATTTGCTTTACTACGTGTGAAATTGTGTGGTAGGAAATGTAAATTTGTTCTTCTTCTGCGAGCTGCTGCACGTAGTTTATAGAGATTCTGAAAGTTGTGATACATGTCAAAATTTTTCTATTGTAGCATACTAGAAGATTGTTGAAAATTTATGTTAGGATCTCATGAAGGCCAATATGTATGTTACTCTCTCCCATTTCAATGCCTTGCCCATCTCTCCATACAAAATTTATTGGGATGTGTGATTACCCTATAGGTGAGTTGAAATAACAAGTTGGCTTGAAAAACAAATTGTCTGAGCCTTCCATAGTAATTTTTCCTGTTCATGACAGTTATTTGAGTCATCTCAGGTTGGAAAACATGAAATGCACATTGAATTTTGATGGGGGATCCTCTTGGAAGCCCAGAAAGGGCTTACAGACGTACAAAACCAGGAAACATGAGCTGGATTGAATTGCTTCAGGATTACAACTGTTGACAAATTTTGATGTGAACTACAAAGAATCCTCAGGTTCTATTACTCCCTCAACCCAATCAAGAAATTCACCTTGAAACTTAATAAATTTACACATCTAGATCTACAGGTTATATTACATATCTATTTTTAGTACAGTAGGTCTGAGAAAGAAAGCAAAATTTGATTTGAGCCTCATGCAGAATAGGGGTTAATTAGACTGATACAACTAAAAGTATATTTACATAACTCACAGAAAAAAAAAGCTATCCCTTTAACAGGCCACAGAGGCTGATAGGGTTGTGGGACACTGAGGCTCCCACATATTTTCTAGACAACTGGTTCACACATGGTGGTGAGGTTGTCAGCCTTATGCACCAAATAACTCAATGTAGATCTCAAATACTGGGTTCAACTGAAATCCACTGCATAGTTAAGGTGACGAAATGTGCTGTGCAGTGGATAGATGAATGGACAGACAGAAATGATCTCCCACTGTCTTTCCTTTTCTCATTAAAAAAAAAGTACTCTTGAGAAGATTGCACTAACAATGAGACATAAGAAACAATAAATTAAAAGTGACTACAGAAAATGACAGATATTTCCATTGTGATAACTAATCCTCCAACAAAGTTCAATTTTACCGATGAGTAATCCTGTCAGTATGCAACAGGTTAAGTGCATAAACATATACTTACAATAGGCAATTCTTTTGATGCAGTGTAATGCTTTGATGGATCTCTAGCATATGTTTCAACATGTCGTGTTGTTTCCTCCAACAGTCTGTAATCTATAATACAGGGAAATTCATATCATAAAATATAATAAATAAGTTTATTACATTATACACCTGAACTGCTCTTTCCTGCAGAACATCCTTCAGTTATAAAATACTGTGGTAAAATATAATTCAAAGAATCAAAATTTTAAAAATGATCTTAGGGATATACTCACTGTAAGTCATCTTGACTAAAATGGCTTGGGAGGGGATCCAATGGCGATGGTCAACTGCTTGGGGAATACCTATACTTGGGGGGGTTAATTATGCATGCCTTTCAATTTAAGTATTGTAAGAAACATGAGTAAATCATAAATCATAAACAGCCATGGAAAATAATCTTGCATATGAAGAATGCTGTCTTCTGTGATGTGGCACTGTGTAGATCGTGTTCGCACAAAATATACACGGTGCCACATCTCAGAAGACGTCATTCTTCATAGTCACTGCCATGGAAACCTCAAATCTTACATTATGTTTTTTTTATTTATTTATTTGGTCTCTATAGATCATTGTTACATGATATACGACAAGTCGGTTGATGTACAATGGCTGATTACAATAAGAGTATAAAGTTACAATACTTGAAATTGTTTACAATAGATTACAGTAGATTAGAATAGTTAAGATTTCACATAGTGTGAGGTGGAATCCATATTAGGTCCCCTCGGCACGTTGGCTTCCATATGTCCTATTGTACCTGTACTGGTGATAATGCTTATGGAGAATTGCATATATTGTAACATTACAGAAATGGTTACTGTTGTTACCAATGTGACATAAATATCTGTAAATGTTGTTAAAACTAAAATAAACTTATATTACACTGATCATAAATATGCAAAATAAAATGAAAGATGCCAAACCTGACCTAATGTCCTTAACAGCTATTCTGGAGTAATTGGTGTCTTTTACTGTATGTTGGCATCAGTGAACAATACTGCAATGACTGTCTTAAATAGTTTTCTCTGAAAATGTTATGCAACATTTCTGAACTTTGCTACAAATATATTCTTAATAAAACATAAATTTAATGGGAATGAAGTATGGCACAAGGTTTGAAATCCTTGAGATTCATAGGTACCAAATCATTACTAATTAACTTCACAGATACACAAAATTACAAATAAAATGTATTTACCAAGTCTATGATATGTGTAAAGCTAAAGTTTCCTTGGAATAACATGAGGACTAAAGGTTCAACATGCTCTAGATGACAACAAATAAAACATGTGATCTGTTTCATGCCTTGCCTTGTAGGAACTGACTCAGTACCCCTATATAATTAACAGGAAACCCTGCTCTTGCTGGGAGAACTCCAAATGTCCCACCAGCTGCCAGACTCTTTACTGCTTTACTCAAGATACAACTCTTACTAACTCAACTGTCACTTCACTGTAGTTATTTGAATATATAAAATTATTCTTGTGTAGTTATGTGAGATCCATTATTACAGAAATATAAATAAATATACTACGCCACATACCACTTAATAAATCTAAATTTGTGAACTCCGAAATTCGTTTGTATGCGACCTTATTCCTCTGACCACTACAACCCAGCTCCTTTTTGTGATTGTTTACACATGCTAAACAGCATGTCTTAACTTCACATCTAGGACATGTATATTTGGCCTCTTGATCATTGCACACTTCACATTTACCCAACCTACAATAAAACATATATACACATAAAGAAACGTTCGAGTTTCATACTATTTATGTAAAATGACTGTATGACTGGAGTTCTGAATTACATTTCGTGCGAAAACGACATAACCACAAAAATACTGAGTAACACTGTCATTATATTTTATAAATTCAGAAAACTATAGAAATATAAAGTAAGCATTGAAGTTACTCCCTATAACACAATTATAAAAGTCGCGAAACAAAAAAAAGTGTTTACACAATTTGTATCTCTTACCTCCCGCCACACAATATAGACGCCATCTTTGCGTGTACATCGACCAACATCGACGTAAATTCACAAATTGCTCGAACAGAAACTTTTGTGATCCGTGGAGGCGATCTACTAACAGTAGTAGCTAGTGGTAAGTACTGATCCGTGGTGGTTGCTATCAAATGACAGCGTGTTCATTGAAAATCAACCGACATTTCGGAGGAACATATCGCCACCATATTCAGATTCGACGAATAAGCTGAGCAGAAAACTTGTGTGTGAGCTACATGCTGGTTTCTTGTTTAGCTTACTTTTTGAACCTGAACATGGAGGCGATATATCCATCCGAAACGTCGGCTGACTTTTACTAAGCTACACAGCATTGCATCCCAGAAGACAGAACTCTTCAAGATATCAAAATACATACCATCCTCAGGACACGATGACGAGAATTGATGCCATAATTTTCATGGTCATCCATGAATATGAAGGCAGTAAGTGGGGATCAGCGATACAAGTTCTACTTGCGATGCTGTGGCAATTTTGACCGATGTAAATCGAAATCTGTGACCCGTGGTATCATGCTGTTATGGCTCATGATCCTCATGATGCTCATGATCGCTCATGATTTCCAATCGATTAGAAAAGTAAAATGGCAGCGAACAGTGGTGGTGTAGAGTGGGCCTCAATAGTCAAGCCAATTTTGGCTGCATCATATGGTTCTTTTAACAAAAATGATGTTTTGGAGCTTGTGAAGGCCATCAACAGAAGGTAACTTGAATATAATTTGTGTCTTCATAATATTTTCGTTAAATTGTTCAAAATTTGCTTCTTGCTGACGGGACGTAATTCTCAAGTATGAAGTTTAATATATATTTATGTATGTGGTACAGTAGTACGAAGGTTCCTGTTACACTTTCTACACATTTGACTGAGTCATCGTTCAGTGTATAGGTGAAGGTAACAAGATCCTTTAATGAGCACCTACCTTTACTTTTGTGAACTTCTGAAGTGGCACTTTGGGTTTTGATAGTAATATTTTAATAGTTAACAGCCCGATATTCTATTCTAATTTTCGTGCATATGTCACAAATTGAATTTTATCCAAAGTTAGAGAAATCTGCGCAGGAGTTCTTTGAACTTAAATTTCTTATTATTCAATGTTGCACAATTCAGACCAAACACTTTCATACATGGCATCATAATGTTTTTAAAGATGGACCAGATATTGCTTTTGAATTTGAGCCTTTGAGCCATGTGCATGTATGATTTTTTTTTGTACTGACTTACAAATATCGTGTAGTTTTGAAAGCAGAGGACGATGTTTTGGAGGAACATGTGTCATCATCATCAGGGTCAAAGTATGTAGGTGCGGGACTTGTCTCAGTTATACATACATATTGCAAGGAAGATGGTTATTAGCCTGAGGCAAGGGTAAACAAAATTGAACCTGTGTAAGATTTGAGGCTTTCACGGCGGTGACTATGAAGAAAGCAGTCTTCTGGGCTTTGGCGCCGTGTATATGTGGTGTTAACCGACGTTTCGGAGGAACGTATCGCCCCCATCTTCAGGGTTGAAGAAAAAGTATAGGTAAATCTGCAAGCGACAACACCGTGAGACACGGTAACGC
>NW_019732863.1:43993-130780 GCF_002891405.2 Cryptotermes secundus | reverse complement strand
GGGAAATTATTGCAGGTGTGTAATCAGATATTTAGAAGGGCCTTTTCAGGGATAACAGTATTGTTCAAAGTGAAATTGTGAAGAAAGAAAAAAAAAAAAGGAAAAAGATAATGCTGTAAGTTTCCTCGCAGGAAGGAAATTTGAACTTTAGAACTGAGAGGTGACAGCCTCAGATTCATATTTCTCTTCTGTGAGGATAATGTATGGAGGACTCTGAAAAGGGCTGTCATTTCCCATTTTCTGTCATGTTTCTTGCTAAAGAATTAAAAACAAGTGATAATCCAAAATGAGAAAATACCCACTGTTCATGTTGCTGACAACTCTGAAAATTACTTATTTCTTATTGATCATTATGTTAATTGAGTGAGGCAAATATCTTACCAATGAGAGAAAACAACCCTTATTCAGTGGTGGTAGGCTGGATGAAAAAGCCTTAAAGTATTGTAATATGAAGTAAGTGCAGAGTGAAAAGCTGTACAGCTTATTGCTAATGTGAAGCATCACAGTACATAAACAGATGTGAAGGGTACCAGCTCTAACCAATGACTAAGGTATAGGAAAGCTCTGTGGCTAATTTGAATACTTAATGCTTAATATATTATGTCACATGTATTAGTGACTATAGACTGAGTTTGATTGTTAATCAGATTTATTGAACACTTACATATTGTTACTACAAGTAACTATAACACTATCACTAATTCACACTCTGCATTTTACTACAGCACATACTAAGTCTGTTTAGTCTGCTGTATTTTCACCAATCATTGCCTGGTAATGGATCTAAACAGTGTCCTCTACTTCCATGCTCAGATATCTACTGGTGGTGACTGTCCCACAACTAATTCATTACTCCAGTTGACTAACTCCCAGGCTGCCGGCTGTTTCACACCAACCTTCTACCCTTCTCACTGCAGTCTCAGGACTTGAGACTTGTCCTGCTTATAACACCTTGGCATGGACTGCACAGAAACCACCCTTTCCAGCCAAAGTCAAAGTCAAAGTCACATTGCGACTGACGGTCAGTCAGTCAGTAAGTCTTGGTGTCGAGCCCCATCTGGGGCTCATGACCAGATATTAATTATTACCGTTTGACAGTTACGGTCTCGTTTCTATGGGGCGCCCTCTCTGACGAGAGGACGGGTCTGTCTTTTGTATATGCTGCTGGCCCTTGCCAGCGCAGTCTTTCTCGGGTTCAAGTCCCTTGGGACTCGCGACCATATTTTACTGTCTCAGATTTGAGACTTCCCTTTTCGTCGCCTCCTACGACTCGCAAGGCCCCGGTGGAGGTATTCGACCCTGCCTCCACACGGGGTCCACCCTTTCCAGCAGTTCTGTTGTTGCATCATGTAACTATCACATGGACCACATAGAGAACACTGCTTGCCAGTTACTCCATTGTTGCATGTTATGAATCTGTTGCCTAGCAATGGGTGTCTTTGCAGAGCTGTTTCATCTGCTCTCTTCACAGTTCTTGTCTTGCGCAAATATGCCACTATATTTTATTTCATGTACCAATTTTCTGTACTGTGAGAACAGTTATTGATTGGAAATGCTATGAAAATAGTGTTACGTTGGCCTAATACAAACCTAACTATTTTCAGTGTAGAGTTCTCAGTACCAAATATAACTGAAATATGATGAATAGTCCCAAAGATGAGACATGCTAGGATGGACAGATGTGTCCTCTCCAATATATGTTTGTTGTTTGCACTTTCTGCACAGTAGACATAATACCTGCTTGATAAGTGAACATGTTTATATTTCTGTGTGCATAGTGAGTGCATTTTCTTTCCTTTCTCTCTTTCTTCAATTATCTATTTATTTATTTTTGCTCTTTTCATAAACTTGTAGGTACCTGAGAATATTTGTCTTTGGCTCTTCATCTAGATCATGGTTTAAGAATAAGTTTATATTACACTGGTGAGAAATTAACTAACTGCATTTTTTAATTCGTGTTTTAGTGAAAGTGAGCTTCTGAATCATGAAGATGAATATGAAACATTTTACACAGCATTTGCAGCTTTGGCTGCGGATTACATTAGCTCAAGTGCTAGTACATGTAAGTAATTTAGCAGATTTAAGTAATTATTGGCAAAAGTGTTCACCCTTCATCTTTGTGTTTCTTAAATCAACTGTACTGAATAATGAAGCTTTTATAATTTTTTATTTTTTATGACAGTCTTGTGTGTATTTGTGTTGGCTAAAAGAAAGTGTGTGAAAGTGTGAAATGCTCACATGTTCTGTGTTATTTACCACTGGCTGTACATTATGCATTAAAGAGTTGTGAAGCAATGAAGTAACTGTTTACTGGTTGGCTTTTATACCATAAAAGAACTGTTATCCTTGGCTAGCAACCAGGTCAAAGATAAAGAGAGAGATGGATGGATGATATGCTTTTATAAGATAAATTGCCAGGTATTTTAATTCGTATATACTTCATTTGAATTATTCTTGTCTGATCATGTGGGTTTCTTGTAGTATGTAAGAGTCAAGTGGGGATTGTCTCCCAAGCATGCCGCATTCTGCTGCAGTACCTTTTGTCTCACCTGCAAGCACAAAGCACTGGTGAAGCAGTGGCACCATCAGGGGCTATGTTGTCTCCAAAACAGCTGCTTCTTCCAGTACGTGCTCTTTGTAGTGCAGAAGGAATGCTTCAGCGGGCCGATCAGATATCTCTTACTGCCATAATGAAAAACGCGAAGTTACCTGCACATATAAAAACTAGTACTCCAGGTACGTCACATATTTGAATTCATTGGTGTATGTATAAATGGGTACAAAAGTGTACATTTCTATTCACTGCAGTGACATGCATTTTAGACAAGTACAAAGGCTTTCATGAAGGCCAGTTTAAAAGATTTATAATCCTGTCTAGGCAAGGTTTTCATTTTATTGAATATTTTTTTTATGTTATAAATTAGAGAGAGAATATATGTAATACACTTAGGACCTAACAGTATTTATTTTATGGGAGAACATCAGTGAGAAGCTGGACATTTTGGGTTTGATTCCTGGCAGGGGCTAGAGATTTTTCTATGCTCTGTAGCATCCACACTGCCCTGGAATCCATCAGTCCCATTCAGTGTGATTGGGGGGTGTGTCCCCAGAGGTAAAGTAGCAGAGATGCCAAGCTGACCACTCACTTGTATCCAGTGTCAAGGTTAAAACGGTTGAAGTTAAACCTCCATTCCACCATGTGCCTTCATAACATAGGGCTTAATTAATTAAGCATATGGATAATACAGATATTTGCAATTTAGGCATAGAACTCTAGGTACTTTCCAAAATCCAGTGAAGTGTACTGCATATGCTTTTTGATTTTAGACATGGACACCAAGCACATAAATGGATAAATGTGCAATGAGAGCAGAAAGGGAGAGAGAGAGAGAGAGAGAGATTCTTTTGACAAAGTTATTCGTGCTAGCATTGCCAAACATTATGATTCTGATGGACTGGGGCGTTTGCATGCTGCTACACTAAACAAAAACACTTTTATGAAAAATCTTGGAGTTCAGGACTGAAAAACAAGTGTTTAAATTGAAATTTAGATATTTATTTCCTTGATTTGATCTTGAGAATTTAATGCTTGTACATGGCTACTATTGAGTGATTACAGAATTTAGGTGAAGACTTAACAACAGGCAGAGAAAGAATTCAGCATGGAGGAATTTGGTATTAGAGAACAGTGATTGGGAAGTTAACAGAGACTGCTAGTGTGTTAACAGGGGGCAAGGGGTAGCATGGTTGGTTGAGGCACTATGCTACAAGCTGGAAGGTTGCAGGTTTTATTCACAGTAAGGTCATTCGATTTTTTTAATTGATTTAATTTTTCCATCTGGGGTTGACTCAGTCACTTACAGAAATTAGTACCAGGATTCTTCCAAGGGGTAAAGGGCAGCCAGTGCATAAGACAGCCTCACTGCCATCTGTGAGCTTATTGTCTAGAAAATGTGGAGCCTTGATGCCTTGCAAACCTATGGACCTTCATGGCCTGGTACAGGAATAGCTTTATGTATTTTCTACTGGGTTAACATTTTGATTCAGTTTTTGTCATGGATAGTATAGAAAAGAGGACAGAAAGTAACGAAATTGCCTGGAAAATATCTATGAAAAAGTAAACATATATCAACTGGAAAGTTAGAAGTTGTAGAACTTTCGCAGAATAATAATCCAATGTTTGAATAACAGTGCTCTAAATTAGTAGAATGAAGTAAACAGGTTAAAATGCAGTGTTCACATTCTCATATCTGAACAGATGTTACATAAATATGTCAGTCTAAATTGTAAAACTGTCAGATTTTGGGAGGGAATAAAAAGAGTAGCTATATAAAAGATAAAGTCAGGAAGTGGAAGTGAACAGTGAGAAGAAGTATATCAGAGATCTTTGTGATGATGTAAATGAATATAAGAGAAGATACCAATTGAATTTTGATGTATATAATCAAAGAATGATTTTTAGATTATATTTTCATGGCATCCTCATGTTTTAAATTTATGTGTTCTTAATTTTGTTTAGGGGAGAAAGAAGTTTCTGTCAAGGAATCGAAACGCTCTCGATCAGATTTGTCTGCTTCAATATTAGAACAGTTGACAACACCATTGCATGATTTTGTTGCACCAAGGCCACAGATGCTGGAAAGTTCTGAGCTGGTTGCCAGTAAAGTGGTGGAATCTAACCATCTCAGCACAGGTGCAGACCAGGGACAGGAAACCAAGGTGTGTTTTTTGTTGTTGTGCTGGAACATGTTAAGATCATCAGTTTGTATGTAGTATTTTGTGGATAAAGATAATAAATACATTTGATACTGTTTTCAGAGTCTTTTGACATGAGTATACAATGAAACCTAAGTTTAATATTTGTCAGTTTCAGTGATTCCCAGTCAGTGTTAAATTACCTCCAAATAAGATTTGTCTCCTGTTTTCTGTTTCTGAAAGAAACCTTAAATGGGGGTTTGACTGTAAATGAGGTGTTCCATGTGATAGTGCTCCTTGAAATGGAAGGAATAGGGTCTCTTCTCTGTTCCACAGTTTTATTAATACCTATGACAGTGGAAATATCCTGAAACTGTATTATGCTTCAGACTGCCCTACAGTGATGTTTCATGTGTCTCCATCCTAGCTCACCATCCAATATTTAAAACTTCATGAACTTCTCTGAACTGATCTGACTTAAATTAGAGATCAGTTCTGGGCAGCAGGATGTGAGCTAGCTGCAGTTGTGATGTTAGTGTCATGTGATCTTTTCTGCTTATATTTTTATGGGCGTAACAAAATAGAGTGTGTTTGAATTTCATTTTTACATTGTATGGTGTAATCATTGAGCTCAGAAGATAATGTAAAACAAAAGGAACCAGTGGTGTATAAATTGAACTCAGCTTCTCAGCTTTGTTTTTTTAGTTACTTGGTGAAATTTTTATCATTATTACATTGTGTGTTTATGTACATAACATTTTCCTTTTTCTCTTCAGAGTTGCACTTCCCAAGACCCCTGTATTTTGATCACAAAAGTTTTATTTTCTCTTGTGTGGCATTATTTGTTAATTAAACTGTATTATTTTCTTTTAAAGAATGGTATTGCATGGGTTTTTGAATTATATTTGTTTATGTATATTTTAGGAATTCAGAAAGAAAATTTATTCTAAGTTTGTGATATTCTAGTCAACAAATAATGTAAAATGTTGGATTTGAGGTTTTCATAGCACTTTGTTCAGGGATGTAATGCTCTGTAGTCTGGTGGAAGTCTATGAACAGTCAAAGGAATGCACTGCCTCCATCTTCAGAGTTAAAGAGAAAGCCAAGCTTGCTGGTTTCTAGTCTAGTTTACTATTGGACTCTGAAAATGGAGGCATGAAGTTCTCTTAAAATGTTGGCGGACTTCGCCAGACTATGTGGTATTACATCCCAGAAGGTACTATTTTTCAAATTTGAAAATGAACTCCAGTTTCAGATAAATTTGGAAAGTTAATTTTCTTCATAAGATACTGTCTTAAAATCTCTTTACATTTGTTTTCTCCTGCAGAATCTGTTCATCCAGAAAAATGTTGCAAGTCTTCAAGCCTTGCGCGCTGGTCACATCTTGATTGATATGTGCTTAAATCTACCCCACCTAAATCGTTACATTCACAAGTATCGTGATGCTGTTTCCAAGAAAGGCTTCAGTCTTCCTGCATCCCACTCCGAGGCTACATTGGTTAGGCATAGGTAACTTGTGTGATAATTTTGAGACAGGTGCAATAACAGGAATGTCCCTCATATGTAGTATGGTGGTGTTATTTTGAATTTGTTGTTTGTAGAAGCTAAGGTTTTTTACTTTTACTTTACTTTTAAGGTTTACTTTTACATTGGATCTGCAGTTAATGTTTCTATATCCCAGTTGCATTATCCCACTATTAGTTTTCCTCATTTTAAGATGTTCTGTAATTCTGAGTTAGGTTCCATTGTAGCATGAAGAAATATGTTTTTCATTGTTTTCATTGATTTTATGTATAAAATCATTGCTCTTAGTCTTAGAATAACTCCCAGATTTTCAAGTTTATTTAGTATACCTCAAATGGCAGATGATGTCCAGTACTATATTGGTATTGTCACAAATCTTTAGAGAATCACATTTCTTTCACTTGAGTATTGTAATGTGGAGAATAATAAAATCGTGAATTAAAACTTTAGAATTGAAAAAAAGGCTGATTTATTTATTAATTATTTTTTAATGAACTGGAAAGTACTGTATTATACATATATACATTTGTGTATAAGTTACTGAATTAAAATTATAAATAGTTTTTCTTGAACATACACTAGAGACTGTAATTGAGATGAAAGTCGCATAAATTCCATCAGAATCCATTAATGAACCAAAAGTATTGTTATTTTAACCAGAAAGCTGAAGTTGTATACAGTGTTGTGATTTGGTGTTAATTCTTATGTTTCATATTTGGGATTTCTGGGGATTTGATGTTGGGTGTTTTCCTTAGTTCTGAACACTTTGCATGTCACTTGTATCTTTGTGTTTTCCATAGGGGAGTCTTACTTAATTTCATGCATTCATAAGTAGTAGTATAATTTTTATTTCTGCGCTGAACATTATATGCAGGTTTCATTAGTGTCTCTAAAGTCATTATATTATACAGTAATATTTGTTTTGGTGACTGTAATTAATTTGAGTGTATATTTAGCCTTCAGGCTTTGGTGAATGATATAAGTTTGACATGGAGTGCCCTGTCACTCCCAGTATTAGAACCCTTGACACCGGAGAAGCTAGAGAAGCTATGTGTCCTCACTATGTCGTGTCTGTACTGTGCTGTTTCAAATGCAACAGCCAGTAGCTTGCTTGGCATCTCGTCTGCTATTTCACCGAAATGCACAGGAACTGCCTCAGGTAAGCCAGGATTGAAGAGTTCTGTTCTTATGACATTAACAAAGTTCAAATTCATGAATTCATTGTGATGTCAAAACAGATTCTTAGTTCTACACTGCTCATGTATGAGCTTTGGGCATGTGCTTTTGGCTTTTGAAAATGTTTACACCGTTTTATAAACTGTGTCATATGGGTATATTTATTTGGATGAAGGTCAGTGTTGAATTTTGCAGGTGCTGCAGTGAAAGGTGGAGATGATGAAGGAGGTGCTGATAGTCATGCTATCACTGTTGTGGAAAAAGCTCTGGAGATATTCTCATTGGTATCTGGGGTCATCAAGACATCCACCAGGGCAGGGGGACATGTAAGGATATCTGATGACTTTTAATTTTATTCTGTATTGTGGGACTTTTTTAGTCGATACCCAAGTATTATGTTTTTCTGTTTTAGATACCAAATTTAGAGAACTTGTAAGATATTCTGCTTCCCAGTCATCTTGGTTTCTGTACTAGACTAAATAATAATTAATATTCATTGTCTTATTTAGTTAGGTATAAACATTGAAGGTTTTGGATACTGAAAGTGGTAAGGAGAATATTTGGGCCTAAGTGAGGGGAAGGAAAAGGAGGGTGGAGAAAACTATATAAGAAGCAGCTTCATAATTTGCATTCTTTTATCTGGTCAAATCAAGGAGGATAAATTGGGCAGACATGTAGCATGTAAGGGAGACATTAGATATGCATATAAAAATGTGGTGGATACCTAGATCTGGGGATGGATGGGAGGTTCTTATGGAAATAGGATATGATGATGTAGACTGAATATAACTGATGCAGGATAGGGTACCATTGTGGGCTCTTTGGAATACAGTAATGGTCTTTCACATTCTTAAAAGGCAGAGAATTTCTTTGGCTAGCTGGAAGATGATTAGCTCTTCAGGAATGCCGCTGCTTTAAGTCTGAAACGTTATGTTTTTACATTTCAGTTTTATGTGTGTGTGTATATATATATATATGTTATAGATTCTGAAATTCTATTAAGGTGGCCCTATGAACATACAGATATTTATTTTTCTTAAAGTTCTTTGGATATGGGATTGGTGGTAAATGGGAAATTATATTTCTTATGCAGAAGTGATGGATAGAATTTTTATTTTTGAACATACACTTTCCCATGAGGTGTGGTTATAAGTTTTGATTTACTTTTTGTTCTGGGCTTATTTAACCATTTCAATAAAGATCATTCATTCATTCATTCATTCATTCATTCATTCATTCATTCATTCATTCATTTCCTTTATTTTCCATATATTCATACAGGTAAAAAACCTAGGATGTGGAGATAATTGGATAATTGTCAGTAATTCATCTCCACATAATGTTGTGAACGAAAGATAAAGCCTCTACTGTTTAATGCCAACTGGTACTTTATAGGTTGCAACATTATGTGGGATAAGTTTTATGTTTTGGTTTTGCAGATTTTACAAAACCACCTTCTAATTGGAGTGTGGGTACTAATAACTGGACTCCAGACGCAGCTGTCAGCATCCAGCTTCTTGACTGCTGATAAGGGCAAAGACGATAAAGGAAAATCCCCCAATAAGTTACGTGAGGGCTCCAGCAGGATTAACCTGATGAAAGTGTTAGTAGCCTGCTTTTTATGTTCTCATCATCTTCATGGTTTAGGCCTTGTTGACCTTTACCACCTCCATTTGAAACTTTCAGTTCCATCTCTTCATAGATAGCTGATTATCCTGTGTTCTTATAGTTCATATGTCCATTCTCTCTTTGCTAGCCATATACTTAGCAATCCTATCATATGACCATTCTAGTTATTTCTGTACTGTATTGTTGTATCACAGGTGCTTTGTATTCCTAAGTCTGCTGTTACATCTTTGTTCTGTTTCTTTTATTGTATGTATCCTGCTACTGTTTTCAGATAGCACATTTTGGGTACTTCTTTTCTTCTTGTTTCTTTAATATTCATTTTCTTCTTCCAGTAACTGTGATTGAATTGTCATTGCTTTATGGAATATTGGTGATTTCCTTTCAGATCTTTAATACAGTATGAAGTTCACGCTAATGCATGTATTAATGGTAGTCAGTGCTACTTCTGGTATCATAAGTATGTACCTGGTCTCTTGTTATATACCTTTCCTTTTCTTTTACATGTAAAAATGCTTTTGATATGTATGAAGATTTTAGGATTAATATTTGTACACTTTACATTATTGTTGATAGAAATTTTTTTAAGCCTGCTGTACATCTAACTACATTCTTTGCGGTATAGACAGTCTCCTTATATTCTTTAGCTCTGTGTCTGTGTGCAGTAAATAATTCCATATGAAAGAGATGGATGCATTAGGCCATAATGGAATGCTTTCATTGCATCCAATTCATTTAGTGTAAACTATCTTTGATTTGTAAATAGATTGGAGCTAATATTATTGCAGATTATGTCAATTTGTCTCCCAGTTCATATCACTGTTAATGACAAGGTAAAGGTAAATGTGAAGTAGTCCCTTTCCTTAACTAATTAAGCGCTACGCCATGAAGGTCTGTGGGGAAGTAGATGCATAGATCCACAATTTCTTGATCTCAGCACTAAATGGAGGTGAGTGGTCAGCTTCATGCCCCTGCTGTTTTATACCTGGGGAAAGAGCCTCCAGTACCCATTTGATAGGAAGTTGGGTGGACCTCAGAGGTGGTCTGGATGACGTGAAGAAGAGCAAATTCTTGACCCTACCAGGACTCAAATTCCGACCTCCCCATTGTCCAGCTTGTAGCCAGTTGCTGTACCGTCTTCTCTATCCTGGCTCCTCCATTAATGGCAAACGCAACAAAATTAATGCCTCTTACTCCACTAACTGCCCTGTTTTTTTTTTATTTTGTCTTATTTTGAAAATGTATTTACTTTTTATTGTTTGAAATGGAATGTAATCTGTCATGTGTTAAATGTTCGATTCAAAGTACTGAACTACTTAACTTTGTTTGGTGATACAGCTTTTGTAGTTGCTCTATATTTGTTCTTATATGTAGAACAGATGTTTTATCTGCATACTTAATTGCCTTACCTTTTCTTAATTTTGAAAATTTGACATACTTACGAAATACAGACACTTGAGTACAAAGCCTTGAGAGGCTGCATATGTGAAAGGCAGGCCAGTTGAAAGGTAATCTTTAAAGAGTTTATATTTCTGATGTTATTTTTATTGCTGTGTTGTATTTGGAAGATTTAAGAAGGTTTTGTGGAATATTGTGAATCCCATAGTACTGTGGTTTATTCAGGTATTTATTTTGGCAACAATAACACCAAAGCTTTTAATAGATTTTATGATAGTTCTTTATTATTACTAAGTTCTTTATATTGAATAAGTTTTTGGTAATGGCCAGAATTCAGCCAGGGCTAAGTTGGATAGAGGAGCATCTAAATTCTGTTTTCAGTTCTGAAGTCAAAGTGCATTATGATAAAATGGCAGTCTCAAGAACATATGACCTTTCTATAACATAAGTATAATTTTTATTTTCAGTCAGCAGGGTTTTGGGGTCTTATCGGTGGCACTGGCATCACAAGCGTTAACCATGATGTCAGCACTCCTAGATGACCTTCAGGTAGAAACTGCTTGCCATCAGGAATCTCTTAACCAAGGACCAGAACTGGAATTAGAACCAGCAAGTCTGGACATTCTGGGCCAGTTCACTGCTCTGCAACGTGCTGCCAAGTTCCTTGCTGCTGCGCCGCTTAATCAGCTACTTTTCTATCTTGCCACTATCAGTTACAGAAAGGTGTGATGATGTGCAAGCTAATTTTGTTTTTATTATGAATTTTTATTCTTAGATAGTAAAATTAGGTCTTAAAAAAGTTTTTGTCACTGATTATGACCATAAAGAAGAAAGTCTGTACCATAAGTAGGATGAATTAATTTACAAGTAATTTAATAGTGATAATTTTTAAGGAAATTATTTTCATATCATAAACAGATAGTGTCAGTTTTTCTGTCTCAGTTTGAAGATGAAGATATTAGTGTCAATAATTTTCTTAGGAGAGGGGAAATAACAGAATGATGGTGAAATTACATAATGAGGGCAACTCCTGTACCTGTGTCTACACTTCTGTACATTCATTTTATGGTATATTTCCTCACTCCATAAGGACCTTAGTTTTACTAGTGGTCTTTTGTTGGCCATCTACATTTTTTATACTTATAAAGGAATTCCACTGTCATCCATGAATAACACATTCCCATTCCATGGTACAGTTGAGTGGTAAGCATCCCTGCTTTGAATCTAGGAGGTTTAAGGTTGAAATCTAAGCTTGGGAATCTGCTATACTCACTGATGTGTCTCTGATTGTCCTCTCTTCAAACTGACAGGATAATTTATTAAACCAGAAAACGATTGTTTCCCTCCACAAACCTGGAAAAGCATCATAAGTGAAGAATCAATTCAGCCACTTGAACTCTAATTGAAAGAGCCTGCAGTATTCATAGAAATTTACAAATTAATATAAAAATTGAAGAAAGTACTTACATAATATAAAAATTCCTTACAAAACAAATTGCCATGCAGATTCAGCATGGATTCTGTGTTGTTAGAAAATATGCTGGAACAGGATTGTTAATTCACACCTTCCCCCCATTTTTTTGTGGTTTATTTCTGTTGACATTGACAGTATCACTGACTATAATATTGAACAGTAGGATGACTGGAGAATAATACATTGGAAAGAATTTGGAGAGAAGCAGTTGTGGCTCAATTAACATAGTTGAATAATAACTTAGAATGTATTTGGAGGAAAGTAGTCATGCTCTGATTGAGGTATTGATCCATCACTTGCCAGAAGGGACTGAAGAAAAGCATGAAAAACCTCAGTCAACATAGCTAATGTTCAAGCCAAGTTTTTCCTAAATACAAGTCTTGGAGTGTTCCTACTACACTGCCTTCTTAGGTAATGATGTCACATCCTTCACTTTGCCTGAGTTTTTAGCTTGTATGACATAGTATCATTGTGTATGTATGTATTTTTTAATTATTTGTATATTTTTTGTGAATTTACCTCAAACTGTGCAGAGTGAACATTCATATTGTCTGTATGAACTGTGTTTACATGTAGGCTTGCACACTGAAACGAATACAGAAACATCCACCAGAAGGAGACACCTTCAGCACTTCTGACTCAACTACTTACTATGAAGATGATTTCAGCTGCTCAGATGGAAGTTCAGCAGATGACGGTGAGTGAACATATTTATTTGTATGCTTTCAGATAGCATTACAAATTAAGAAACAATGATCAAAAGTTGACATTTGTCTTCAGATGATGACAGTGAACCAATATTAGGACTGTGGTTTGAAGAAACATTGGCACCACCTGAAACACCCGCAGGATCAAATGTGGCCCAATCAGCAGCTGATTCTCAGGAAGGAGCTGGGAAAAACAATACAGACAGAGCAGGCTCCATTGTGCCAGAAAAAGGGGAACCTCATGGGGTGAGTGTTACATTCAGTTTGTAGACTGGACAGTTTTGACAGTGTTGTCATGTTATTTATAGGGAGAAAAGTGTTGATTACATGAATTTGTATTACTTACATGCTTTTAAAGTTATGTGTACTGTTCTGTCTAAAGATTTATGTGCTGGTATATTCACCTTTTCCTGTAAATGAAATTAATTAGCTCCATAATTTTCATTGTAAACAAGTTAGATGGATTCACAATACTTTATGGTATCATTGAGATGTATATCAGAATACTTCACTTGTTTAGTATTTGGCATATCACAGAACACAAATATTAAGGTAAAAGATGATGTTACATTGTTTAATGATTAAAATTTCAAATATGTGTAATATAGATTGATTCAGAAATACACCACTGAAGGCATTAATGTTAGAAATTAAAAATATAACAGTTACTAAGTAGTTAGTAAGGCTGTTTTAGGAGTAGTTTGATTGTTTAAAATCTATATTTTTATTGTTCAGCTATGGCACCCTAACATTTAGCCAAATTTTTCTTCTTTCATCTGAGAAATATTGTCTCTGCAGAGGCATGTTATTTAATTTCAGCACAGCATTACATTATAAACTATTGTAATACCGTGTCCTGCTGCTAATTGTTGTGATTGCTTCTCTATTATAAGTATTCTGACACTGTATTCATGCAACATTGTGAATGTTTTATGGATACAAGTTGCTCTGTGTAATTGTAGTGAGTACTGGAAATAATAGGATTAGATAATTAAATCACTATTGTCTTAATATTTCCCAGACAAGGTCAACTTTTCTGTCCAAACACCTACACCATAATTTGAAGATATTTTGAAGTTTGAGCTTAAATTGTGCTAGTATTTTGTCCTGTCATCAGCAGATGCCAAATTTGTGTTTTTTTGTGTTCTTTCTTTGACCAAAGAATACATTTTATTTATTAATATACTTGTGTTTATATAAGGGAAGATCTGAAAATAAGATAACACTGCAACAGTAGAGTCTTGCTGCCATCTGATGGGCAAGTTTTATTCTTGGCTTCTCTGGGGCAAGACAGAAACACCATACCAATAGAGTGGATACCTTTTAATAAGTTTTCCAAGGGACCAAGATATATTAACTTCTTGGCTTGGAAACGTAAAAATTAATGATACACTTTATAGAAATGTAAAGGAATAAACTTTACTTTTTTACATTGAATAAATGGCTCAAAACACACTAAATATAGAGGCTTTCAAATTTACACTACATGTTCCAGCTGTCATGCTTAAGGTCAAGTAGTCTGTTTTAAAATGTTATCCTTTCTTGAACATATCTAGCATTGTACTTCTTTTGGCTTGTTTTGGACTTCATCCATCGTTTGGTATGTAAAAGACAAAAGACTACGACATTTCAGAGACTGGATCTGTCTCCATCCTCAGGTGGGCAGGGCAGGGTAAACCTACTCAGTGGGGCCTGTTAGAGCTAGTCTCAATCACTGGACCGAAACGTTGTGGTACCAGACGTACCAGACGATGGATGAAGTCCAAAACAAGCCAAAAGAAGTACAGTATACACCACCATCAGAATCCTTTCAAGTCTGTATCTAGCATTGCTTGTTTCACTTGTCTTTTAAACAAATTTGAATAAAAATTTTGAAGTTCCCAGAGATTTTTGATGATTGGCATATCAGGAATGCCACTAAGGAAGTGGTGGTATGTACCCAAACAGTGTTTTGCTTCATTGCTCTTAGGAATTGGTTTACATGTTACTACCTCCAGTTCCTCACTGTCATTTTCTGTATTCTTGTCTTCATAGTGTGTTCTCACTTTTGTTATGCAGTACATTCTCCTGGCATCACAAATCTTTCAGTTCATGAACAAGCACCTTCTAAGTAGTGAATCACCATTTCTGCTACGTTATGTCCAACAAGGATTGGCAGAACAACAGATGGTAATATTGGCAGCCATTATCAGGGACCTGGACAGAGAGACAGCCCGCACAGAAACAGGTGGGTCACCCATTTTTTAGATTTGTGAGTTCCAATAATGTCATAAACAGTGCACCAATAATAAGCGAATGGTTGTAAAAGTATTTTTTCTCTCTTAAATAAAATCTTGACAGGGCAGGCATGCATTTAAGTTTATATTCAGGAAGCATGGAAAACTCTTTAATAATATTATAAGTTATGATAAATATTATAAATTTCCCTTTGTAACTAGAAGGATATAGAGGTGATGGGTCAGTTTTTGATGAAAGGTGTATAGCAATTTTCACTTTACAGAAATGAGATGTGACTAAAAGGGTAATAGTATAAAGTATATAGTGCAAACAGGAAAACTTAAAACTTAAAACTTAAAAATCCTAGAAGTAAGTCATATGTCATTTTCTGTTCTTACATTGTTTGTTTGCAGAACAATCCCAGCAATCTGTGTCAATGATCATGTCTAACAGTTCTGATATTTCTTTTGTCAGTTCATTTTATAATAACTTATGAATTTTATTCGAAGCTATGCAGTGGAACCCCCATTTCCAGTGGATTAAGAGAGGTGAGACACTGGACACTGTGGATGGGTCGACCCCCTCTGAAAAAACAAAAGGAAAAAAAAAAAGAAAAAAAAAGGTATAGAGCATAGTGGAGGAACTGGTAACACAGAAGCACTGGCCTCCCCAGCTAGAATGAGTGAATGAGCGATGAATGAATGTCAGCTGACAGAATCAACAACCACTGCACCATGGAAGTGCTCAGGGCAAGCACCCTGGAAGAAGGGGAGGCAAATGGAAGGAAGTCTGAACATCAGAATGAAGGAAGGGGTGGATGTGGTAAAATGAACACTGCAAAAAAGGATGCGCGAAGAACTGCAAGACCAAATGCAGGCGTTACCAGCAGAACACTGAGGAACACCTGAAAGAAAGGAAAACTGTTAGGCTGTTCGGAGATGAACACCCTTTCGAAGGGAGCAATATAACGTGTTATTTCAGTGGCAAAAAAAAATCTCAGACAGGCTGTTGCCTGGGAATGCCTTGGGCAAAAAATGTGTTTCTCCAGAGATGGAAGGTTCGTTGCATAACAACGGATTGTCGAAACAGCAAAAACCAAACTGTCAAAAATGGTGTGTTCTGTCTGGTCCGGAACCCACTAACATAAGGGGGTTGAATGCATTCGCCAAGTCAGTCCTGAGATGGTTGCCATTGAAGAGAGTTAGAATGCCAGAGTTAGAAGACTAGAGTTGGAAGATAGCAGCTGCAGAATGTCGCTGAAGTGATAGTAATTGTACTTGAGTGTGTGTAAGAGTGAGCGTTCAATAAATATTCGCCAAATCTGAGACCCACGCAAAGTTATTTGTTGCGCTGCATAGGCAACATGCGACAGTATTTTTCTATTAAGGTTTTCCCACATTTAACATTGTGTTTCAGTGATCCCAAATGAATAATTTTTGTCATTTATCTCCTGTTAAGATTTTCCTCCTTTTAGTGTTCAGATCCACTGGTCTCCACAGAAACCTCAGATGGAAGTTCCACTGTATATTCAGTATGTGATAATAATCCTGTGTTTCAGGCACAATTTCAGTATACTTTGGAGCAGTACTTGGGAATCTGTACAGTGACTTTTCTCAGGCTCTCACAAGGTACACCCATAATTTGTTGGCACGTAACATCTTGGCTGAAAATCTTCAGGGGACCCTTCTAAATCATCTTGGTGTGAGTCCTTGGTCCCATGATACCAGTAACACTTGGCCCCTGCAGGTTTACCCCAGAACACTGGCTGTTCTGGCACAGGTAACTTTTACATTCTCATAAAATGCAGTATAATAGCTGTGATCAAGCTCCAGTTTTCCTTACCATCCATCTGATTTCCTCTGACTTTATTTCTATTGCTACTCCTACAGGTACATACATTTGCTTGTTATCATTAACAAAAGAAGCTGGGAAACCTTAGTGAATGTAGTATATAGTCAGGGTGACCAGGGAATTTGGGTTCAATTCCTGGCAGGGCAAGAGATTTTTCTCTTCATTACAGTGGCCAGACCAGCTTTGGGGTCCACCAAGCCTCCTGTCCAATGGGTACTGGGTTCCCCTTCCCTGGGGATGGGGTCAGAGTGGCAGGGGCATGAAGCTGACCACTTCCATCTAATGCTGAGTTTAAGAATACATGGAACTATACCTGCACTCCTCCATACATCTTAGTGGTGTTTTATTAGTTAAATACTGAAAACTTTGCCGTTGGTGTTAGCAAAATGTGTGAATATCATGTTGATGACATACATATTAGAATTTTATACCATTCAAGTTTAATTTGACACGTAAGACATGTTAGGTCGAATGAGGATATGGCCAAGAATGATGGGGAATGTCTTGTGATAAAGTTTGGACATTTTAAATGAAATATAAATAGATCAAAAACAGTAAATAAGATAGTTATAAAGAACAGTTAGAGATCAGCCGTATATTGTTGATTGATTCAAATAAAAGACATTCCCACTACAGAGGACCAAATTCTTGCAAGCAAGCGATAAATTCACTACATAATGCTGCATGTATAATAAAAAACTTTCAATTGAAAATAGAAATATAGTCAGAATCTCTTATAGAGTTAGTGTTTGTAGTCTTTCATCATTCCTTTGTGTGTGTGTTATCTAATAAAACAAAAGGTGAGACAGATGAACAGTTTGTATCAGTAAATGAATAATAATAAAAAAGATATTCATCATCATCATCATCATCATCATCATCAGTAATCTGTCAAGACGACAGGTCCACAGTCTCTTCCAAAACAATTCCTCCACTTAATGCAATCTAGAGCTTTCTCCTTCAAATGACAGTATCCTCTTCTGTCCCCAAGGTCATCCAGCATCTTCTTACGTCTTCTTCCTCGTCTTCTTGTCACTTCTATCCGCCCATCTATCTTTCCTTCGATAACTTCTTTTAGAAGGCAGTTTCTGCGTAAAACATGACCAATCCAATTAGCCTTCCGTTTTCTTATTTCGTCTAGGATATTCCTCTGCTCACTGACTCTAATTAACAAAAAAAGATATTAAGGAAATATAAATGCAGCATTTGTATTTCTTAATTTTTATTTTTAGGTTTTGTTGCTGAAGCCACAACAGGAGAAAGAAGCTGCCTGTATAAGTATTTGGCATAGATTAATCAACACATTGGTTGAAAATGTGTGTAATCCACCTAACACCTTTGAAGTTGAAAATGAAGGTTAGTGTCTTTCCATTACCAGTAACTAAAATGACATTCTGTTGATTTGTTTGTTTGGAAAATGAGAGATCACTTTCTGTAATAAGGATTCATAAAAACAAGAAACACTACAAGTTTTCAGTGAAGTAACAGTATTCTCTCATAAAGAAGCATACAGCAGGAAATACGATATATGACGGTCAGGCTGAAAGCCGGAATTGTGGATCTAGAAGAAACACTCATTGTTAGGTTATGGCATAGTAAACGTGCATTGGCATGATTGGTTGAGTATTTGTTGCTACACTATGGTCGGTAACCCCATGTGACCGCAGCAATAGTTACGCGTGCAACAATAGAGGAACTGAGGCTAGCCAGATGAGGCATAGTCAGTCATGGCAGGCAGTTGATAGGTTGAAGACACAGTTGGAGCAATGGATTAGATGTGAAACAGCCACCAACCAGTGAGGACAGGAGCTGTTGAACATGGAAGCTGAGGAATGTACAGTGTTGGGAGCTCTTACCAATCAACGAGTGATGAAGACACAGCAGACTGAGAAGACTTAGTGTGTTCTGTAGTGAATTGTAGAGTGCGTGAATTAGCAGTACCTCTATAATTAATTGTAGTTACATGTTGTAAGGATCCAGTAAATGCAGTTAGCAATCCAAACCCTGTGTCTAATCACTAAATACATGACAGTATTCATATTTTTGGAGTCTTGTCAGAGTTCATCCTGTTAATATGTTCTTTCCAATCCCTTGTATATTTTTTGTATAAATTCTGCCATTTATTGAATTTATAGGTCTCTTGTTATGTCTTAATTTATTTATGGTCCAAAAGGGTGTGTCTTGCAGATCTCATGAAATACGTTTCTGCTAAAAATGCTTTTATGTACAGTGGAAAATAAGATGATGGTAATGGAAATCTATGGTTAATTTTTATTCAATAATAGATGTTACACCATTGTTCTTGAGTATGTGAAATTTGTTATAGTAATTGGCTTATGCATGTGTATATACATTTGTGAGAAATATTTAATATGTTGAAAATTAAAAAAAGAGTGATCTTTTGAACATTAGAAAGTTGTACTATCTACAGTTCGACACAAAGATAGATCATGTAGTTATCTGCATATTGATTTATAATATCAGTGTGCTTCTCCGTTCTGGTTGAAGCTATTGAGGGAAAGTAAACATTCTAAGTTGTTTCATGCTCTTGTGTTTCAGATCTGAACGTGGAGCATGCCCAGCTGCTGCTGTTCCTGTTTCATGCATTGAACCTAATGCAGAAGAAGTCGGTACTTTTACTGACTGCAGGAGGAGTGATCCGTTGTTCTGAGATGATGAGCCAACCGATGCGTGATTCTCAGCTGTTGCATTTGTCCCGTCTCTTGTTGCTTCTGGAGTACCTCATGAAACATCTTTATGATGCTCCTCCAGCCCTTTTGGAGCAGGTAATCACATTTTAGTCTATTTCAAATATTAAGATTAACTAACTAGTCACTGTGCTTGTCAAGAACTTGCCAGCCTTCACTAGAACTTTAAATTTCATGGAGTGTATAGTATGAGCTATGTGTACTTTGATTAGAATTTGAAGGTAGCATCTTCTAAGATATTTTACTATCTGTGTTAAACTGATGAAAATGCTGGGAAACTGGTGAGGTGAATGGTCTCAAGTCTTCCCATGATTTAAAAAACAGTAGGTGAAGCAAATACTGACTTATTTTTACAAAAAGGTTAATTTGGTTGAACAGAATAATTTGTTTGGCAGGAAAGTATGATTAATTTTGGCTGAGTCCAATTTTAATATGGAACCATTTTTCTTAGGTGAGGTTTGTCTTGAAGTTAGTAAATTAAGTATGTACTGTAATGTTTACTTTCTTCTCTTTCACTAATTCTTATATACTCTGAGATACTGCAGTTTCACAAATTTTATCTGATTAAATAAAAATGTGTAATTATATGAATCAATAGATTATATTAATCTTGATGTTCAGGCTGTGATACAGGTAAATATATAATACAGCACTCTCTGAAATACAGTATGCCTAACAACGTAGTATTGTAAGAAGAGAATGCGATACAGTAGACTTTAATACTATGTGCATCAATTGTGTAATGTATACCATTTGACAGTTCTAATAAATGGACAGCAGTAATTTACATCATAAAATAAATCATGGAAGGCAACTATGTAAGATGCATAAACTAAACATCTGCTATAAATGCAGGTGCAGTGGAACCTGTTCAGTGCGACGAGCATGGTTGGTGATGCATCAGATAACAAAGATGGTTCACGTGTGGCTTCACGTATATATTGTCCTTGGAAAGAAATTGAAGATAATTATCGCAAGTATGGTCCGCAGGATGAGTTTTCCATGAAGCCACGATTCTACAGCTTAACTGTGGCAGAGGTCAACAACCAGGACACACCAAAACTGGATGGATTGGTAATTTGGTTTTGTAAAGTAATTTTGATAACTTATAGTGGAGATGTGAAGGCTGATTCTTTACACTTGGTCGGACTGTAACAAGGGGGTTTGTGTTCTGAAAAAGGTATATGTAATTCAAATTCACATTATATGAACCCATTTGTACATGTTAAAATTGCATGTACCTTCCATTTCACTTAGCCTATGATTATAATGCAAAAATAACTTTTTAGGTTTTGGATTTTTTGTGATAAAAGGTGCATGTTAACAGATCCTTATCCTGGGGCTTAATATAGTAGGAAGGCTGAATGTGCTTTGTTCACTTATTTTTATTTGTAGCTGAGGAAATAAGGAGATGTTTGTGATATAGAATGTATGGATTAATTAGGTTCAAGTTTGAAAATGAAGCAGCTCTTGCCATGTTCTGTGACAGACCAGAAATGAAACATATGGGAAAAGCTAACTTTGCTGGTCACTTATGGATAAACCAAGAAGTGATTGTGTTGGGAGAAAAAATATCTTAAAAACTTAATTACATTTGCCAGCATTTCCTAATGAAAGCATTGCCATATTTTCTTTCTTTTTCATGTTCTTTCTTTACACTTCTCACATTTTAACATTGTTGGATTTGGTATAGGCAAGAGCAGTATGTTGTAAGGTTTTTAATTTATCATTCATTCATTGGCCTTTTCAGTCTGAGAATTCAGACTCTAGTGGACATATACTGTATTTTTTTAGACTGTTGCACTGAGATATGCAAGTTAAAAATAATGGAATGGGCCTCTTAAAATACTTGATAGAAGTGACCATTTTCCTAGAGAAGTTAAGGAAGGAGAATGGTGTGCATCAGTGTGACATATATTGCAGAATAAGTACCATTGCCATTTCAGGACTGATACAACCTGCTTGACTACCTGTGCAGAGTTCTCTTTAACATTTGTAAAATTCAAAACAAGTTATGTTAATGAAAGAGTCCCTGACACACTGATACACACTCTTTAATAGTTATATTACATGAAACCAAAGTCACTTAGAAAGTAATATATATATCAGAATGTGTTGAAGAAAATCAAAGCTTACCCACAAAATATTTGTTGGTTACATGTGCATTATGTTTTCATGTAATCTGCTTCCACCTGAAAGTCCTTATGCCACTGAGGAAAAAAGATACATATTCCTTACTCTTAATTCATTCCTGCCCCATGAAGTGCTTCTTCACCTCCTCAGAAACTCTATTGTGGTACATAATTTTTGGTCTCTGTTGTCATCTTTCAGAGCTGAAAGAGTGATAGCTTGAAGGATCAATATCTAAAATGTTAAATGTATTTTCCTGTTTGAGATAATTATTTGTTATTTTATAATGCCTAATATTTCTGCCTTTTTTTGCATTCCTTATGGTTGAAACAAGAACTATGGAAGCAGGAAGTGGTTTTCCTGTCATAAATATGTTTACTACAGTAAACATATATTTATTCAATATTGCAATTACCATACATGTCGTTTATTCCTAATAAGTGGTTAATTTTTACAGGCTTGCAACTTCATTCTTGGTACTCCTGATAAATTGAAATACCCACTGTTGATAGATGCTCTGATAGAAATTCTAAATGTGACAAGTCAATGTAGTTCAAGCATGAAGCGAGGGGAGAAACTCAGTTTCACTGGCCTTTGCACTATCCAGTACTGTTTTACCATTTGCTGGAGGTAAGTATGGTTGTCTGTCTTAAAAATGGATGAATAATGATTGCTTTTCCACTTCCATTGGAATGTGTATATGTTGATCACGTACTTGTTATGAGGTAATTATACAGGGTGTTTCAAAAAGAGCTTTACAACTTTGAAAGCTTATATAAATTTATACAGAGGACATACACAACGTTTTCAACTGTCATAATGTAGCAAAACACACCTAGTTTCATGCATGTGGTGCTGTAGTACCCAATACCACCACCGTGAGCGCTCCCGCAGTTGAAATCGAGATGGCTACTTTCACAGGGGCAGAGCATGCTCATGTGTTTTGGTTCGAAGAAACGAAGTCTGCTACACAAGTTCAAAGGAAATTTTGCACCCAGTATCGCAAGGAACCTCCCAGTAGGCCTACAATTTACTCCTGGCACAAGAATTTTGTTCAGACTGGATGTTCTGTGCGCCACGCCAAGCCACCTGGTCGGCCACGTGTTTCTGACGCTACAGTGGAACAGATTAGGGAGAGCTTCGTTCGAAATCCACAAACGTCAATGACATGCGTCTCGGGGAAACTCGTATTCCAAATGTTACTGTGTGGCGAGTGTTATGAAAACGTTTACACTTAAAAACATACAATCTGTCCATCGTTCAACACCTTATGGATGCAGATAAGGTGGTTCATAAGGAATTATGTATGCAAATGTTTCATCCAATACAAGACAATGAGAAGTTTCTGGACTCCATAATTTTCAGTGATGAGAGCACATTTCATCTCAGTGCAGGATCTGGGGCAGCGAAAATCCATGTGTCTCCCTGGAACATGTTTGTGATAGACCAAAGGGGAACGTGTTTTGCCCCCTCAGCAAAGAAAGAGTGTATGGCCCCTTCTTCTTCATGGAGACGACCATTACCAGTATCGTATATCTGGACATGCTCCAAGTNCCGCGTTACCAATGGAAGTCACATTGAACCATAACTATCCGAGGTAAAACTCGGTGTGTTTTGCTACATTATGACAGTTCAAAATGTTGTGTATGTCCTCTGTATAAATTTACATAAGCTTTCAAAGTTCTAAAGCTCTTTTTGAAACACCCTGTACTTCAACAAGTGTTTTAAACACATGCATGTGAAATACACAAGCCTGTGAAATGATGAGGGTGGGAACTGTTGGTGTAGATGTGTACAAAACTGTATGAGGCTAAGGGGGCTGACATGATAAACATGCATAGTTATGATACAACAATGTATTACTTCCCTACAAAACACTGTTAGGTGACAGTGTTTATGCCAAAGTTATAGTCTGAGAATATGGGTGACTTTTCCCATTCAGTTCATCAGACTTGCTGTAAACATTGTGATATTGATTGTCGTGATCTCAGCTCTCAGTGTCATTGACACTAACCTAAACAATTTATATTAAATGACACTTCTTTGCTATTATTAAGTATACTGTCTCATTGTGAAGTGTGACTATAGATGGGGTTTGGACTGGTAATCAGATTTAGTGGACACTTTAACACACACCTCATGACTGCACTTTACAAATCATTATCACACAGACTAGTGTTCAGTTATGTCTTCAGTGTTGTTGCTTGGTAGCGGCTTCCAACAGTGGATGTTCCCCTTCCCCAGAGTTCTTGAACTGTCCTCGGCCTCAGCTACCAGCTTCTAACAGCAGCAGCTCACAGTGACTGAACCCTAGTAGTTCTCTGACTGCAAATGCTAACTGGTCCTGGTTATATAACTCCTCAGTATGGACTGCATATAAAACATTTTTTCCATTATTGCTGTGGAAATGTGCTTGTTTGTAGAGCTGTTACTTAGCAGTGACTGTTGTATAATTGCTTGTTTCGTGGTCATTGCCTAGCAACAGGTCTGCATGCCACAATACATTTTACACTGATATTCTTATAGTTCTATTTGATAAGACATGTTTTTATGATTGTCAGTGTCTTCTGTCATTTGTCAGTGCAAATCCCTCTAATGCATATCATGGCGGATTTATTTTGCTGAAGCTATATATACAGTTTCCAGTGTTAACATATTTTAGATTTATTCCGTTTTGTAGAAAGGTGTTGATTTTTACAACAAATGAACAAATAATGTAACAAAAGTGGCCATAGAATAAAACAAGTCACAAACATCGTTACCACTTACAGTTAGTCAGCAGTGAGTCAGAAATATGTTTTCAACGGTTGCCATATTGCCATATACCTAAAAAAGAAGCTGCCTTGCAACTTTTTGGTAGCATCTCATATTCTTAGTTATTCAGTAATGTTGTAACAACAATTTTGTGTTACATATCATAGGTTGTTACTCCTGCTTCCACCTTCAACACCTTACATGGACCGACTTTCTGAACCACAGGATATTACATATCCTCCTTTGTTGTTGCATTCCCTAGTGTGGGGCCCACGTTCTGCATACAAAACATTCACTGGCTGGATGAAGGTATGTTTTTAAGTGTATTCTTATTCTGTACATTTGTTGTTGTTATAAGGATGTCCTGCTCATTATAATACAATTATTATTCAATTATGTGTTATATCTAAGTTAACTAGTGGAAAGTAAAATATACAGCCAGTCCAGAAGCTATTCACTACAGTTTCATACTCTTACCTGCTCATATATCTCCCAAGACTTCTCTACTCTTCATATTTTTTAACCAGAATTATTTATGTAATTCTTAGCTCACCTGTGTGTGCTATGTCTTGTCCATCCCATCCTTCTCAATTGATCACCCTGTCTTTGTTTCTATTTATGAAATATATTTGCTCCTGGTCATCATTTGTTATTTCATATTGTAGAATTTCCAAGGACATTCAGCTTTGGTTGTAGGTTTCTGAAGAAATCTTTTGAACTTGCCATGTTGGCCAAAACATGCAGTGTATTTTAAAAACTTAAAAAAGTTTTAAACTTGTAAAGGTGATAATTCTTTATAGTGTTGCATGTAAGATGGTGAATGATCGAAGCATGTGAAAAGTGCAACAGGATGCTACAATACAATACTATGAGAAATCTTTTGAAAACTATTCCTTTCTTTTCCATCTACATGTGCTATACATCTGAGTATTGATGTCAGTAATGTCTAGTCTTTTGTAATGGGTGAGGCGTGCTTGTTGAATTATAATTTCTGTATGTTGTTGCTTGAATGATGAATAGAAAACAAGACATGGTTTTAAAGAGGTTTAACAGAAAGAAAGTGCATCGAATGAAATTATAACTGTCATCTTTGATTTGCCAGGAGCTGTATTAGTTATTACATTATTTGTCTTCATATATAAATATAGTGTATTGCCACACAGACTTAGTTGTGGGGGGAGGCTCGCCACATGCTTCTCAAAGTCTCCACACTTCCACCTTCTTCTCACAACTTCCAGAAACTCAGTGCCTTGTCTCTCATGTTTGTACTGGAAATTTCTAGAAGTGTTGGTCATCAGGCAAGGAGTTGAGTTGAAACTCTGAGCTGGAATTAGTGTTCACCATTTGTGTATGGTGAACCAGTGCAACAGGACACAAGTTTGTGAATACAAGGGAATGGACACAATAGTGTACAGTGTGAAATAGCAGTGGACCAGGCCAGCCAACATCAGGGCCAAGTGGCTAAAGACAGGCTGAAAATAACTGCTCCAGAGGACAGTGAACATTATAGTATATTATTATGGATGGACAGACTTTTGCATTTTTTCCTGTAATTATTGCATCTTGTTGGTTCTTGTTTTTCTTGCTTAAATTATAGGCTATTTTTGTCTTCTGTATACTGTTCTTCCCCCTGATCTGCAGATGGACAGTACTCACTAAGAACATTACTGTTGTATCCCTCTGACTTTTATTCATATCGATTCTGTAAGTATTAACAAAGTGACATTTGCTTATCTGAAAGTATGTTCACATTGCAGGATTGTTTAGTGAAGCAGGGTATGTATACACAGTATGCTGAGACATTGCTGAAAAATGTTGCTAAAGCAGTGAATAGCCTGAAATATGATGTTGAAGTTGCGAAGATGTGTATTACTACATTTCATCCACAGTTACAGAAGTCAGGTGAGGTGAAATTTTTCATACAGAAAATGTGCTTAAAAGAGTTTCTGGTCATTAGTCTTAATTTTATGTTACATTACTGCTATTAGTACATTACCATTTTTCTTTTTCTTTCATGTGTAGATTCTCTGGTTCCTAAATCTAACCTGCCACAGTTGTCTGATCTGTACTTACTGGATGCAGTAATAGCCAAGATCCAAGTATTGATGGATGATGGAGTATCCAAACCAGCTACAGAATCTGCAGAATCTGCAAAGTAAGGCACCATACCATACTGCACTTTGATTTTTGAATGAAGCATGTTACACTGGTAGATGGTTATTATACCTGAACATGAAAGAAAAAGTAGTTACATTGATGTGTTGTTAACATAAGTCTTTGAGCGTGGTGTGACGTTTTCTTTATGAATTTGAGACTCTTGTTGAGATTTTCAAATGCTGCATTAGTGGAAAAACNACTGCAGTTTGATTTCTGAAGGAAGCATGTTACACTGGTAGATGGTTCTTATACCTAAACATAAAAGAAAAAGTAGTTACATTGATATAAGTCTTTGAGCATGGTGTGACGTTTTCTTTATGAATTTGAGACTCTTGTCGAGATTTTCAAATGCTGCATTAGTGGAAAAAAACAGTCTTACATTCTGGTAAATATGTTACATCTTTGATCATAGTTGTGATTACATTGTTACGTGTTCTTGAAACCAGGGTTTGTTATATGCAACCTTTGTAGCCTGACTCTTATGTTTTTAAAGTAATGTTTTTAATGTTGTAACTTCTGTTAGGCCCAGCATTCCCATTCATTAGTTCATTTATGACAGAATTTTGTATACAGTTCACAGATAAAAACAAACTATAAGGTGTTCTTGTCCTAGTTTTTTCTGTGATTTCTTCCAAAGAATATGTAAAACCTGTGTACAGTATACAGTAAATGCCTATTGACTATAGCTGGCAAGTCGCTCTTAGTGCTTGATATACAGAAATTTTTTAATTTTAATCTTGTTATCAATTTTGAGTCTTTTGGAATGTTTTGAGTTTCCGAACCAAAATCATACATAGTGGTAATTAAAACTGTTATAAAGTTTGTTGTAGTGAGATTAAAATGTTACAGCTGTTATATTTTATTGTAGTGTATATGTTATATTAACATATATTGTTTTCATTTTGTGATTTAATGCAAGAATATTATCAGTATCATTGATGTAATACTCATTCTTGCAGAAGCAACCAAACTACAGATGTTTCTCCTTCATCTAATGATCTTGCTCAGGAACTCCTGCCACATGTGTTGCAGCTTGCTGAAACCATTATAGCTTGTAGCAGGTATGAATGTTCTGCCTAGTATATTTAGAAATCGCTCCTGCTGTCATTTCAGTTGCTGTCCTGGTATAAGAGTAGTACACAAAGTTCCAGGAGTTTGTCTCTTCGTTGGCATGTCAGTTTGACGCTAAACATATTTTCCCTTGATGCAAATTATTAAAATTACCTCATACAAAAGGTTATAAAAATAATGATGAACTGAGTGTATGGCTTGAGAAACAGAGAATTTAGAAATAAAATGGAATGTAAACAAATGTATTGTGAATCTTAACTTGAGGCCTGCTGTGTCCTGCTCAGGGAGACTACAAATTATATCTGAATGTTTGTGGATAAATCGCCTAGAAAGTGATAATTTGTAAGGCAGAGGTAATTAGGTAGACTAGGGTGGTCATATGTGAGTAGTACTAAAATGGGTAGATGGATGTGAACTGGATTTCATTAAAAGAAATTCGGATTCAGTCTAATAGCAGGCAGTGATATTGAACCTTAGGATTCTAATACTAGAAAGCTAATGGTTGATTGCTTGGTTGAAATTCTTAGGAAAGAGGAAAATAAAACTAACCTTAATTTGAATAAATATTTTTCACTCAATATTTAGATAATATTAACATTTCTTGTAGGTCAAGTTTGTTGTATCAGATGAATGAGAGTGCAGAGCCAGTAGGCAAGTATTCTTTACAAGACTTCCAAGTGTTCAAAGAAATCCTAGCCATTTCTTCAAGCCGCTGCAACAAGACAAGCAGTTTAGCTACTGCACTGATGGCACTACTGCCTGCAGGGGTTCGCACTGTACTGGAGAAATGGAATGACAGTGGTGTGGCTGATTTTCCATGGGTTAGTCAATTTTTCATTTTATCAAAACTTCCAGTCAGCATAAATTTATACATAGAATTTGAGTCTCTCACATCATTGATTATGAAGGTTCTCTTTTGGGGCCATGTAGTCCATTGAAAGTCGACTGACGTTTCAAAGCAATGCTTTGCCTCTATCTACACCATCACTTGACTTTCAGTGGACTTTATATTCCAGTAGTCAAGACTATATAATATGTATAATTTTAAAGAATGCTTGGGCTGTTGCAGTTACATTATCAGTTTGGTAAACCCATATATTATGGACAAATTAAAAAATAAGACAGTCATATTATGTCTAGATAAAATATTCATGTGTGTAAGTGATGCATAAACTTTGTAGATGACATAAGAAAATGTACAGTGCCTGATTGAAAAGTATCAAAATATAATGTGTGAAGACTAAGATACTGGACTTAAATGGGGCTGAAGGTCAATTTTCATCAAAGGAAGTTCCTTAAGTATGTGCACAATTGTTCCAGCATTTTTTGCCAGTGTTGTAAACACCTTTTAACTTCTGCTTTTAGAATTGCCAACCTTCTCTGTTTCATGTTATTAAATTTGTTTCCACATCAAGTCTTTACCTATAAAGTTTTATGGGATTGGGTCTCTAAGGTTTAAAAAAATAATGCAGGTACAGCAATGTATGTTCTATTTGTCCCATTCTAACCAGAAATTGTGTAAATGCACATATTAGCTTTGCCATGTTTGTCTATCTGTCTGCATGTAACAATTTGAGAACTTCAAAATGATTTTCATTAAGTTTTATACTGGGGAATTTTGCTACAGTTTGTCAACATTTCTTAATTTCGGTCAGAATTGGGTAATAGTGATCTCTCTGCGGAGACCAAAATGCTTTTCTCTGCACATCTTGTGCAACACTCACATGTAATTTGCTAAGTATTAGAATGAAAATTTTTTGAACAGAAGTCTTAGATAAACATGGAAGTCACTTTTATGAATTTTTATGCTATGTGTACATTTCCTGAGTCATTTGGAATGGTATTATGTGGGCATGAAAATAATAGAGAACAATCCAACATTCTCAGTATGTAGTATTGTTTGAACTGAGAAGCTAAAGATTTTTGCCAGGTTCATATAACTTATGTGCTTGCAGCCATTGGCCCATGTTTTTTTGTCACAAAGTAGAGTAGCTCTTTGTATGTGTGCTAAGGACTTGTGCCTCAAAGTCATTTAAATTATTTATTCAGACATCGAGTTCTTAGATTTTGGACTGAGGATTTTCCTAACAGTACTTTCATGGAATGCCAATTATGAATTGCTTGGGAAGCAAATATGAAATTACAGCATGTGCAAAAGATTGAAGAAAATAAGACACAACTGGCTAGCAGTCTCTTGTTATGATGAAATGCTGAAAAAATGTTCTTGCTTTGTATGAGATTTTTCTGCACATATAACATTAAGGATTTGATGGAGTCAGTGATTTCTCTTCTTATAAGCCACACTTATTTTGTTGTGGTTACACTATATTTGTGTGGAAGAAATGCGATGCTTAGCCAGCTGGACCATATCCATGCACTGTGACAGTAATGCATCATATGACTTGTAATGATTAATATTTGGATCTGGTGTAACATTTGTGTGTTTGTACAGAGTCCTTGTAATTGAAAGGAACAGTCACGATCAACAGCAATTCTGAATAGACTTGAATGGATTCTGACGATGGTGTATGCTGTACAGAACTGTTAGGCTTATTTTTGACTCTATCCATCGTCTGATATATATAAGACAAAAAACCCACAGCGTTTCAGAGAATGGATCTGTCTCCGCCCTCAGGTGGGCCTGTTAAAAAGAGCTAGTCTCAATCACTCGATTGGTCCAGTCTTCTAAATACCAGACGATGGATAGAGTCCAAAATAAGCCTAACAGTTCTGTACAGCAATTCTGAAGTCTTATTGAAATATAATTCTGAGATAACTGGGCTGGGATTAGGCTGCGCCATAGCTCAAGCGGTTAGTCGCTGGCTTCCCACAGTGGTGGCCCTGGTTTGATCCCGGGTCTGGTCTAGTGGGATTTGTGGTTGACAAAGTGGCACTGGGGCAGGTTTTCTCCGAGTACTTTGGTTTCTCCTGCCAATCTTCACTCCATCAATTGCTCCACAATCACCCTCACCTATCATCTGGGGCTGGTACAGTAGGCCAGAACTGGCCGCTGTACAAGGGACTTAGTCCCACCCCACTAGCAATAAAAGGAAAATAACTGCCCTGGGATCATAGGATTTGGAACCTTGCTTGTAACTAGGTGACTCTGAGTAAAAGTTACACTGCGGTTTTAAAGTGAGGTGTAATTTGGTGAATTCTGTTTGTACATGATTACTAATAACTTTGCTTTGATTTTTAACAGAATACATATTTTAATGATGTAATTCCTGCCGAAAGTTATGTGTTGGCTGTAATTAACACACACATCTCTTCACTGTCAAACTATGGCTCCTTCAGTGTCAACCCCTCACTCAAGTATTTGCTACATTCTTTGGTAACCTTCATTGGCGAACATATCACGTAAGTTCATAGGGAGCACACCAGTTTTCATACTTTCATCACACAAAATTATGTTATTGTAGGAATATAGAAATGAGTTCAAAATGTTGCGATAAAAGTTGGAAATAGATTGGAAACATTTTTCTAACAAAATACAAATTATTAGGCAAGATGAGGCAGCAGCAGTGTTACATAAATTGTGAAGAGTAACTAAGTACATGGAACAAGAGATTTCCTTGAGAAGCATTTTGTCACTTTACCTGGTCAAAAAGTTCTCTGCCTGGTATGGAACCTGAAGATGCATACTGTTTTCCATTTTAATATTATTTTACCATCTACACCTAGATCTCCCAAGTTCCCTCATCCCTTTAAATTTTCTTGTCAGTATTTGTATGCAGTTATCACCTTCCCATGCATCCATATCATCATCCTTGATTTCATTACCTTACTGATGTTTGGTGAATATGAATTTTATTGTTATGTAATTTTCTCCATTCTCTTTTTTCGGGTTCATATATTCTCCTTAGATCATTGGGTGAAACACTAAGTTCCACACCCAAATAAAAACAACAGATACAGTTATGTTGTATTTTAGCGTGATGTTGTACCGATTCGTATCCACAATGTGAATATATTAACCATCTTTTAGTGCATACAGTTTCACTTGTCACTTCACGTTACATGTTTTNAGACGATGGATAGAGTCCAAAATAAGCCTAACAGTTCTGTACAGCAATTCTGAAGTCTTATTGAAATATAATTCTGAGATAACTGGGCTGGGATTAGGCTGCGCCATAGCTCAAGCGGTTAGTCGCTGGCTTCCCACAGTGGTGGCCCTGGTTTGATCCCGGGTCTGGTCTNCAATTAAAACATAAGAAGAACGACTCCCATAGCAGATGAATGGCATCACACACGAGTTTGATATATGACATATAAGATGATAGATCATAACAAGTTTTAATATATAAATTTATTATTGAATGACGAACACACATTTTATATCATTTTATAAATGGACACTTGATGACAGGCAGTGCAATGGTTTAACATGATTAATACACCTGAGGATGGCACAGTGATGCCAAAGCATGTAGTGTGAAGTGACAAGTGAAATTGTATGCACTAAAAGACGGTTAATATATACACATTATAGATACAGTTATAATTAAAGCTGATTTGTAGTACTATTTAACATACTGCAGGAAATGCCCAGAGGATAGTGAGAGTCGAAAGCGAGCAGTGGATGTGTTGGTACCATTGACACTGGATGCATGTACTGAACATCTTCATGATGCTGTTTTGCATACATTGGAGCGTGTTATTGGTGACCCTGAAACTGATGAACACCAGAAGAGAGTCTACTACATTGTGTTGGAACATACATACTACTTGCTCCGCAGCTTCACAGCTCAAACTGCTACTCAATACTTGTGAGTAGAATTTGGTAGTTGTTCATGAACATCTTATGCTGTACTATGTGCACCTTTCCTGTTGCGTAATGACATGAATAGATGTGATGACACATATACGTAATATAAATACAGGTGATTAGTATTCAGGCCTGTCTCTGTGACTTATTCCTCTTCTTTTTAACCTGCCCCTTTTCCACCTCATCTCACTTTTATCCTGAAGATAGAAGCTGTATGTTCTTCCAAAGTGTTGCTGACCACATGCCAGACTACATAGTGTCATAATCCATAATATCATTAGCAGTGTTTAACAGAGTTGTTACTCTGTAAACTTTATAGTATTTTTTTATATAAATATATTTTCTTTAGTTCAGTAGGATCCAGGATAGCTAAGTCAGTATAGCGACTGGCTATGGGATGGACAAGTAAGGGGTCTGAGTTCAAGTCCCTGTGATGGCAAGAATTTTCACTTCTCCATGTCATCCAGACTGGCTCTGGGGTCCACCCAGCTTCCTATCCAGTGGGAACTGGGGACTGTTTCCCCAGGGTGAAGTGGCTGGGGTGTGAGTCTGACCACTCATCTCCAACTTTTGCCAAGGTCAAGAAAATGTGGGTTTGTACATCCACTTCCCCATATGGCTTCATGGCTTAGTGCTTAGTTAAGCACAGGGACAACTTTACCTTTTTACCTTACCAGTATATTACCAGTTCATAGTGGAAAGTGAGAATTAGAATCTTTTTCTTGTTTGAATGTCGTGGACTCATACAATCTGTTGTTTCTTTTTGATATTTGAGAAGATTCATGGCATGAATGAAAAGTACCAGAATAAAATTCAAAATTGTGGCACCAGTGTCTGACTCCTTAGAATGTCTTGGCGTTTGCCCAGTACACAGCAGCTACTTCCTGATGAATTTCTTCTTGAGAAAGCACTTTGGCAAGCAACAGACAAACCATTGATTGAACCACCATGAAATTCAACTCCTGCAATAGTGGTACCACTTTGAATTATCTGTTGTGGGTGTCTGCAGGCAGCTGCTGCTACCTGCTGTCTACCACAAGAACCTCTGTCTGATTTATTTTCTCATACTCGCTCTTAAAATTGAAATGAAGACATGTCTAAAATAAATTCATGAAACTGAATTTCTTATCCACCCTCATAAAGGTTCATTACTACATTCACAACAGATTGACACCAGGCTTTTTCCTGACTTGAAATAGGAGCTCTAATTATTCATGCACTTAGCTTGCTTGGAACGACAGTGAATTAATTGAAAGAAGCATGAAAGATTTTAGTGGTTTACATATCAGATGTGTCATTGTCTTACTGCTCCTCTCTCATGCATCCTGTCCCAAAGGGCTCATTTTTAATCTGCCATCAGGCTTATAAGTATTACATAGGAGAAGTAAAATGATGGAGTCCTACCGCACATGTTTATACCATAGAAGTTTGTAATTTTCTTTATGTACATTCTGAAACTAGTGTTGCTGTGGATGAAAAAGTACTGCTTGAATGCATCAAGTTCATGGAGACATTGTTGGATAAGCCAGCAGGTCGGCCAGCATTAGATCAGTTCTTCAACCAGGAAACTGGACGTGATCTAGTTACAGTGTTGCTGTCGGTAGCAACTCCTCAAGGCTCTCTGTCAACACAGTACAGCACTAAAGTGCTGCATTTCTTCAACAAACTATTTAGCACAGGTGAGTGATAGATATCAGTTAATGTATAGGGTTACCTGTAGGAAATCAAAATTTGTGCACTGCTCAAAAAAATAATCATAATGCAGTCTTTTTTTAACATGTTTTGATCTGTTTATGAGCAATGGAAAATCTTTGTAATATTCTTGTTGTAAGGTTTTTGTGTATTTGGGGTTCAATTTCTGTGATCCAAATCTGATTACTGTAGTTCAGTATTTTTTCCATTTAAGTTTTTTCCATTCATTTTATAATTTTGTCACCCCCAATGGGAACTTTATATATATATATATATGTATGTATGTAAGGAGTGGGCCATAAAAACCAGCCCCTGCACTGCGACCTTCAATGATATATTGTGCTCCCCTTGGATTAGCCCTTTATTAATCCTACACTTTTAATAAAGTGTAGGACCCTGCTTATGGAGGCGTCATAAAAGCCACTTGATTCCTTAAAAAAACTGACCCAAGTGACAAAATCGTAAATAGGCTATGGACTCACAATCACACAGGATGTGTGCGGCTGATTCGTTTTCTTGTAGACACCTTTCGCAAGTTGGTTTATCTGTCAGTCCCAACTTGAAAAGGTGTCCTTTCAGGTGGCAGTGTCCAGTAAGTAATCTTACCACCCATCTTAGTTGATCTCTGTTTAATCTCAACAGATCTTTCGTTCTTCTGTCAGAGGGTCCTGATATAAAACCCTTTGCCTGTCTGAGTACAGTTATGGATTCCCAGTATTTTTTATGGTTTCTGTCAGTCCAGTTCCTGACAATTTTCTTGGCAACTTCAATTGAGATGCCGCAAGCTGGTTCAGGTCCTTTGAACGGCTGTTCAGATCCTGTTCTTGCCAGTTGATCTGCAGTTTCATTCCCTACAATACCCTCATGACCTGGCACCCATATCAGTTGTACTTGGGAACCTTACATAGGAATGTGATTATAATTGCGTTTTTCTCGGAATGCATTAATATCCATATTTCTGTTTTAATAAATGCAGCGTGACATGCCATCTATACTACAGGGTGAATCGTATGGAACCGGCCCGGTGAATTTGCTAATAATTCCGCAGATGACGCATATAACCGCTCACAATTACGACATAATAATCCGTGGGCCATGCTTAGTCAAATGGTGTGCACATGATCTGGCAAGTGGCAGCCCGTATGCTGCAAGGTCAAGGACAATCCCAAAACGTGTCTGCAGTGCACAGGCGACAGTCATGGAGTACACTGTTGAACAGCGAGTGTTTCTCATGCAGACATACTGGGTGACAGGCTTGATTGCGAACACACAATTGGAATTCAGGAGGAAGTGTGGAGTTTGCAAGAAGCCAGCGAAATCGACTATACAGTCCTTGGCTCAGAAATTGGAAAGGACAGGGACACTTTTAAGTGAAAGTGGTAAAAACCGGCCAGAAATGCCAGAAGAAATGATTGCAATTGTGCGGGACAGGTTACTGCAGTCTCCCAAGAAATCATTATGACGTCTAAGCCAGGAAACCGGGTATTCTTATTCAACGTGTCAACGGGCTGCAAAGAAAGTGAATCTTTGTCCCTACAAGATCACCAGTGTTCAGGAATTGGGTGATGTTGATAAAGATAAACGGGTACGGTACTGTTTATGGTTTTGGGAATTCATGCACGATAACCCCAGAATTTTGATGTCACTTGGTTTAGTGATGAAGCATGGATCCACCTATCAGGATATGTAAACACACAAAATTCCAGGATCTTGGTGTCTGAAAATCCACATGAGATTGCTGAATCACCACCGCACCCACAAAAAGTGGGTGTGTGGTGTGCCATTTCTGGTTTACTAATCATTGGACTGATCTTCTTCGACATGACCATGGACAGCACCTTATACTGCCGTATTTTTTACGATTTTGTGCAGCAGCTGGATGGTGTGGAACTTACACAGGGTTATTTTCAGCAGGATTCAGCAACATACCACACGTCTGACATGTCCATGGAACTGATTGAGAGCTTCCCTGATCGCGTCATCTCTAAAAAGATGTGGCCCCCAAAATTCCTTGCCCTTGCCAGTCCGGATTTTTTTTCTCTGGGGTTTACTGAAGGACAGGGTGTATGCAAACAAACTGCGTACGTTACAGGATTTAAAGGACAACATTTTGGCTGAAATCAGGAACATCACTGAAGAAACACTTCAGCGAGTCACGGTGAATATACAAACGCCGGTGGAGGCATGCCTACTTGAAAACGGTGGACACTTTCAACACCTGCTCTGATCACGGCACACAATCCAATATAAGATTTGTGTAAATTACTTTAATATCTGTATGGTATATTTTATATTACAGCTCATTTCGTTGGGCCGGTTCTATATGAATCACCCTGTAGTATGTCAGTGGGTAAGCCGTATCCCTACTGTGTTTTAAGGATATTTGATTACATTGATTGTGTTCGTAATTTAAAGCAATGTCTCACATTTTATATCCTAACACACTGATGTCAAGAACCATAATCTTATGACATAATCGTGATCGTCTTTGGAAACATAACATTACATTCTAATGCAGTTTATTTTTCAGTTTTTTAGATCAGTACACACAGCCATTAGGGCATGTGGTAGCATAGTGGTTGAGGTGCTATGCTACAAGCCAGAAGGTTGCGGGTTCAAGTCCCGATGAGGTCATTGGTTCTTTTTCAGTTGACCTAATCCTTCTAGCCGCACTAGGCCCTGGGGTTTAGTTAGTTAGTTATTGGAGAGGGTGGGTTTCCCCATGCACTGAGACCTGTATTGGTCCATTGTGCTGCCCTCTATGATTTCTACCAGTCTCTATATCCTACCAGTACTGATGCTTACCATCAGTCCCGCCCAGCCAGCGAGACCGGCTCTACTAGCTGAGAGGTATCTATAATGCTTCCCCCATCTACCAGAGGTATTAGAGACTGCTGTTGGGTNGCTGGCCCTGGGGTTTACTCAGCCTCTAACAGAAATGAGTACCAGGAATTAATTAAATAATTTTCCTGGGGAGTAAAGCATGGCCAGTGCGTAGGGCTGACAACCTTACCACCATCTTTGAGCCGATTGTCTAGATAATGTGGGACCCTCAACTTCTCCCAACCCTATGGGCCTTCACGGCCTGGTACAGGGATAGCTTTACTTTACTTACTTTACACACAGTCATTAGCTATACCATGTTCTAGATACCATGGAGGTGCTTGTATACTTCTTTACTACCAACAGAGTTCATAGAACAGAAATTTAATTCTGTAGTTGCATTTCTAAGCAGCTTTATAATATTTGCAAAATGGTCAGGCTGCAGTGATTGCACAAGCTTCATAGTTGTTACATGTAACTGTTACTGTCCTGTAGCTGAGAAGACACCAGGTGATGGAAGCTTGGAGCGTCTGTGTGGATCTTTATCAAGACTAGCTACTGTAGAACCATCAATACTACAGAACTGGCTGCGTCATGTTATTCTTGGTGGTACATCACCTCCTCCTGCCAGTCTAGCAACACCAACAACCACACTAGTCCCTGCATCTCCACAACAGTCAGAGTCCCCAGCCAGTGCAGCAACTCCAACTGGGGGTGCTGCTGCTCCACCTCCACCCCCACCACCAGTCGCAGCAACGGGAGCAGTGAATGGAAAATCAGAAACTGGTGCACAAATAGCTAGCTCAGAATCGAACAGTAGCAGCCATAGTCCTACTGAGGAACACCAGGGTCTCTTACAGGAGAACCATCTGTTGCTGCAGGGCCTTACTGCATATATTGTTAAGGAGAATAGGTGAGGACAGTGAAATTGCATCTGTTGTTGGAGTAGTTGCTTTTAATGCTGGGATAATTTGGAATATTTAGTTGTTTTGTTTTAGCTGAATTTCTCTTTATGTTCAGGGAATTAGACTGCTATAATTTAATATAAAGTTCTGAGAAGAACTGGTCGCCTACTTTCCTTTGATAAGACATGGACTGCATAGAAAATGCATCCTGCTGTTGGAGGCGATGTTTTCTCTGTGGTCTGTCTTGGAGTTATATAAACAAGATAACTTATGGCTTTCAGGGATTAAGGGGGGGGGACACAGATGCAAACTGATAAGCCTTTTTTTATTTTTTTAAAATAAGGAAATACTTGGTGTACAGTGAAATGTACTACTTAAATATTGCCAATATGATCCTTGATTTTATTACATGAAAGTAAACAACCAGTGCCTTCTATCAGTTGCAGTGTAACAGAAGGTGTTAAAGGATCCTTTATTGATTACACACATTGTATATGCATTGCTGTGGGTGATAAAAAGCATGATTGCAGCTGTGGCTGACACAAAAAGTGTTTGGGATCATTTGTGAAAATAGCTGACTTATGAATTATTAATGACACTGATGGGGAAAAAATTGTGTCTTATACTGCTGGGTATATTTTTCCATTATTGCTGTTATATTTACATTTGTGCTTTACCAGATTTTTGCACAAGTATGTATGAATTTCAGTTTGTAAGGACACTTGCTAATTATGTTTTCTTACTGTCATATTACAGCAATGTAAGTGAGGAAGTTGCAGTAACAATACTGCGTGCTCTGATACCAATTGGCTCACACATCTTGTCTCCTGCAGTTGAAGGAACTGGCTTCTCTGAGTTAATGGTTGTTATGGCTACCCTTGCTGATGCTGGTTTAGGCAAGGGGCATGTTCATCTCTTTTCAGCTGCTACAGAGTGGCTGGAACTTTGGTGAGTATATATGATGTACTTGAAATTTAAAGTATAATACAGTTGCCTTGAGGGGCTGGGATAGAGCAGTTGGTAAAGTGACTGGCCATGGGCTGGACAGCCTAGGAATCAGTTCAATTCTTGGTAGGGGCAAGAGTTTTTTCTCTTCACATCATCTAGACTTGTTCTGTTTCAAGAATATGTCGATCTACAAGTATACATCCAGTCCCCTGTACGTCTTCATGGCATGGTGCTTTATTAATTAAGCACAGTGACAGCTCTATCTTTTACCTTTAATACAGATGCCTTTTTGGATATTTTTGTAATTATATATAATCCAGGAACTAAAGAATATGTCTGGTGTGTATTGTTCAAATTTGTGTAAGGCATCGTAAGAAGCACAGTAATCACTAATGGTTGCGGTGAAAGGGCCAGCTGTTAGGACCACTCCTTATGTATGTAAGGTATCGTAAGTCATTATAATTGATCATGGTAGTAGAATAACATGACTTGACATTGCGTATGCAGTAGTTTTGTAACAAGAAGTTTTCTGTCCCTTTGCTTTGTATAATTATGGATGGTCTTTCATGCAGCAAACAGTATCTCACTCAGCCTGCTGTGGTAGAGAAATTAAAAGCTGGAGTTAGTACTGGCAAGCACCGACTTGTGCTGGACTCTGCCTGTTACCTCCTTAACTATGTTGGTGACATCGTAGCTGCACTTTGTCCGTCACCTCCAGGTCGAGCTACGTCACCTCCTTGGGAAGGAGAACTACCACCGGAATTAGATTCGGATTGGACTGATGATTTAGGTCATGAAGATGATGAAAGTGGAGGAGAGGATTCAGTAAGTAGAGTGAAGAGTGTGTTACCTGTTGTTTTCAGTATGTTTGACAAAATGGAGTTTTATGTTTTACTTGGCTTGTCACATAGTTTTTCACACATGCTGTTGGCAAATCGTGGACAGTACTTTTAAATGGGCTATGTCCCTGCTTCTTCACTTCTTTACACTTTACTGTACATAATCACTCTTTTGGCATCGAGTAACTTCTGCAACTGAAGCAGTATTGTTTTATAGCCTAATTACCCAGCAACCAAAAATATCTATCAAAAAATAAGAAATGCCATTTTCCTCAATGTATTTATATCACAGTTATTTGAAGAGAAGATCAGAAAATAGTTCGATCATTGATCAGCTGCCTAAATGCCAGATTACGGAAGTCTGGTCAGCACTAAATTGGCCATTCCTTACTAAATGGGATTGTAATTAAAGAGTAAAGAGAAGTACACTTACCTTCAGTGCAGATTTAATATCAAGCTTTTCATACAGCAGCCCTCTTCCATAAATGGTATAATCTGTTATGTTTTCTTGCCTGAATTGTGCATCAGCAGTGTAATTGTCTATTGCTTGTGGTTGATGTTGCTTGAGAGGTCAGCTGATGAGTTCTTGAGGTTTTGTATTTATAGCATGTTCCACATTTCATATTAAGCCATTTTTGCATTTCCTTAAATTTTAATGTGGTTCTTAATTTCAGGATGAGGACAGTCTCTGTAACAAACTCTGTACTTTCACAATAACACAGCGAGAGTTTATGAATCAACATTGGTACCATTGTCATACTTGCAAAATGGTAGATGGTGTTGGTGTCTGCACGGTTTGTGCTCGTGTATGTCATCGAGGACATGATATAACTTATGCCAAGTATGGAAACTTCTTTTGTGATTGTGGAGCCAAAGATGATGGCACTTGTCAGGTAGGTATATACAATGTTTATGTGTGTGTTACATCCCCATTGAACATGTCTTACCAGAATACAAAGTTTAGAAGTTTGCTGTATAAGCTTAATTTGTGGAATATTTTGCACCATATTGCCAAGTTTTCACATATTTTGAGCAGTATTCATGTTGCTTTAGAGATGAAAAGGAAAGGTATTTCAGCCTTCCAACAGGAAGATGAAAATTTGATCAGTGAAGTAACGCTTCATTTGAATTATTTTTAATCCCTCTGGGATGTTATATGATTGAAATTGCAACGGTTTTATTTCCATGGCATGATTTCATGTGTAATAATTTGTGTATAGGCTCTAGTAAAGCGAAGTCCTCAGTCTGGTGAACAGCATATCACACAAGCATTGTCTACTAGTACACCAGGAACATTTGGCATGGAGCAGATGCTGCCAAGCTCTTTGCGTCGTCGACCATCATCTCCTGTCAATATTGATGCAAATGAACGGGGCACAAGAGACCGACAGCGACTTGCAACTTTAGCCAAACAGCTTGGTAGGTCTTCGGATATACAAAGTTTTAGAATGGTGCCATCATTTAGCTATAAGTCACCATAATAGCACAGGTATTTTGAATATTTCTGTTGTGTGAGGTGTGATTAATTTGTGTTTAATGTTTCATCAGTTATATTTGTTTTCGCCTTGTGATCGGTGGTCATCATGCTAGCAGTTTAGTTTTAGCCTATTTTCCTGTAAACAGTGTAGGCTTACGAGTATAGTTCACTATGCTATTTGTAGATGTCTGTTTATCCCTGCTTCCAGTCATTGAACTGTATGAGAATTTTTAAATAAATGTAGTGGAGAAGAGAAAAATGTCCTTTTCTATTACCAGAAACGACACCTAATCTTTCCTAAGTAGAGATTTATAAGACTCAGGTGACTTGTTATTACTGTTCTTTGTTTTTGCAGACATAACTAACAGATCTTAGTGGTATACAGTTCAGCTGTATGTATCTTGTTCAGATTGTAGGATGTTATTAACATGTGCTCTTATGTATTTTTGTCTGTGTAGAGAATTCAAGAGAGATTCTAATGGGCCATGTCTCCAGCAGTTCAGTAGTTGCTTCACTTTTGGATTTGGTTAAAATACTGATGCCTGCAGTGGAAGCATCGTGTAAGCGCCACAGCCCAGTTGGCTGCCACCAGCGAGTACAGACAGCTTTACGTGAATTGCATACGCTTGAGAAACGTTTTGAGAATACTGACCAACTTATGGTAAGGAAATCATCAGAAATTTTCATATTAACATTTGCCTGTGCAAGTAATTTTTAATACAGTTATATTAAATAAACCTCTTTCAAACTGAGTATTTCTAACTTTACTCAAAATATTATTTTCCCACCAGTGTAAGTTGTGAGTCAGTAAACAGCAACTAAACTGCCTTCACATAGGTATTATATTATATTTTAGCATCCCGTTGCAGTGAGGCATTATCCTCATTATTAAAGTACACATCAATAATGCAACATTATAAAAGACATCAAGATTATGTTACTCACTAAAAATGTATTTTAATACTTTATGATGTTAAAATGTCAATAGGACACTATAAGTATATTTTATACATTAAAAGTGATTATCAAAATTTCTGAATTGTCTAGTTTTACATGTATTTTTCTAGTTTCATGACATGTTTCGGCCTCACATGGGCCATCATCAGGTTTTTTTTTTTTTCTTTTTTTTTCCTATTTTGGGGAGTGCACTGCACTGCACTTGTTCACTGTGCTCCTTTCATGCATGTCAGTGTTTAGTTCAATCTCATGATTAGTCATTGCACTCTTTTGCATCTATTTGTACTGCAATATATGTAATGTATATTATATGGCTAGTATAAACACTTTCACAATATTTTATCATGTTTTTTTCATATATCAAGTGTTGCTGTTCTGTGTACTTACGTTTTTGTGCCTCGTATTTTGTTGTGTATGTGTCACTATTGCAGTGCTTCTGTATACTGAACATAGTGTAGTTGCTCCTGCTTATACGAATATATCATTCTAGGCAGTGTGTCTAGTGCTATCTATTGCGGTATTTCAAAGGGCAATCCAAGCATTTCATCTGATATATGCCACTATTATCATATTTTTCGATCTCAGTGTGTTGTTTCAGTATGTTGCTGATTGTGCTTTTTGTACGAAAGACTATTCTAAATTGTGTGTTTTTGAATATGAGAACACTTAGCAGAATTCATTTCACAAGGAATTCTTCATTCAGCATTCATAACAGTGGAGAAGACACACGTAGTCTAGTAAGGAATGGAGTGAGTTGTAAGCAGCTGTTGATTGTGAGCTGTTATAATTGATTTTAATTGTAAAGAAGTGCCAATAAATCCAGTCATCAAATCCCATTATTATTCAAAATGCAAACCATGAATATGTGACAATATTATGAAGATCATGTATGAATAATGTATTGGTTTTCAGTTGGGTACAGCTGGAGTGCGGATATATAGTATTTCTGCATATTTATATTAAATGTATGTTTTTGTTATTTTGATACTGATAACAGTGATATGTGAACTAATATTAGAATGTTTCATTGAAATGGGCCTCATTTTATGTTGTAAGCATAGAAGTGAAATTTATGTACATGATTTTTAACATATCCACTTATGTTTCCATAGTTCTAAGACCGGAGCAAGTGCATTATATAGCATTAACATTTCTCCATGTTTGGAAACAAACATTATTATCGTAAAGAAAATGTTTTGTGAAATTAGAATCTCAGTTTTATCATTCTGCTGGTTTGTACGTTAGGCTCAGATGCCATTGCTAGTAAGAAGTGTCTGATTCAAGAGTTCATGACAAAAAGATAGTAACTTAGTTGGTCAAGAAATTTCCCTCCTTTTATAAATCCCAAAGGTTCATTACCATGTTGACAAGAACCCAACACAGGACTCTGTTTAAAGGCAGCTTAATTTATTCACACCCTCACATTACTTCTGTTTAAAATACATGTGTATGATGTTTGTATCAATATAGAAAGTTGAACGATGCCAAGGGATAGGAAAGTGGCAATGTTGTTGATTGGGAAGGAGCTAGAAACATACTGTTTGATGTGAACAATGAGAATACAGCTGAGCGAGGGTTGAATTATTTCTGTTACAATTTATTTTATAACAGTTGATATCCTCTTTTTTTCTATTTCTCTCCTAATATATAATCAATTAATTGGAATTTTTTATGTTTAAGGTCCCAACATTAGGTTCACAGGAAGGTGCGTTTGAGAATGTTCGCATGAACTATTCAGGTGATCAGGGCCAGACAATACGCCAGTTACTTTCAGCTCACATGATTCGCAGAGTGGCCATGTGTTGCCTTTCTTCTCCACATGGAAAAAGACAGCACCTTGGTAAGTGAATGATATATTTGTTCTAAGCCTGTTGCCACATATCTAGTGCTGTGAGTTCCTGTAATGTTGTTGAGATTGTTTGATCCAAATAAATGAAAAGTTAAGTTTTCATATTTGTATGTGAGTTTACTTTGTGTATTACTGTGCAGCTGTGTCACATGAGAAAGGAAAGATTACAGTTCTGCAGCTGAGTGCTTTGCTGAAACAAGCAGACTCATCCAAACGGAAGTTGACCCTAACTCGACTAGCTTCTGCACCAATCCCTTTCACGGTGCTATCTATCACTGGTAATCAGTGGAATGAGGATTTTCTTGCTGTCTGTGGACTTAAGGTGAGTGAGTTAGTAAGGAATTCAGATGAAAATTAATTTTCTTGTGATATAAAGTTTACTAAATGCTACAGCAACATGTATGGATCAAAATTTAAGAAGAAAAGTTGTAACATTTGCATGACAGTACATTGTAAAAATTTCTTCATAGCCTTTTTCAGTTTTATACAACTACAGGGCCATATTGACTAGAATATAAAACTGACCACTCACCACCGTCTAGTGCCAGGTTTATAAAACTGACCACTCACCACCGTCTAGTGCCAGGTTAAGTATCTAATAATGAAAAAAGAACATGACTCTGAAAGTCTGAAAATGTGATGGTATGTGGCAAATGCTGATACTGTTAATCATAAGCTTATTTGGAGGAGTTACATACTTTGTTATAGTGATGTTTATGATATTTTAATAGGCATTATTGATAGTTATAATCTCTCCTTTCTAGTTTAAACAGGATGGCCCAGGCTAATTAATGTTGTCATTGAGATGCTGCTATAATTGTAATAAATCATTTTTCTGTTCCTGTCTGTTGAACTTGGGATTTCACAAATATTTCTAATTTTACATATGAATCAACTAAAGTACCATTTATAAAACTTCTGTTTTTGAATTCCAGTCTGAGCCGTAAAAACAGTTCTGTTGAGTGATAGAGTGAAATACAGTTGCCCATGCAAATTAGTACTGAACCCCTGAAGAGAGTAAGGGGCGCATCATCAGTCATCCATTGAAGTTATTGCTTATGGAGAGTTGATTTTGCTAATGAGGGAAGCTTCTTAAGTAGTTTTTGTAATTTATTATATTTTCTTAAATAGGATTGCCATGTTCTGACATTCAGCAGTGGTGGGTCTGTGGCAGATCATTTGGTTTTGCATCCGCAATTAGAAACTGGCAACTTTATCATCCGAGCCCTGTGGCTTCCAGGCTCACAGACACAGCTTGCGCTTGTTACGGCCGACTTTGTGAAAATCTATGACTTGAGCCTTGATGCCCTCAGTCCCCAGTACTTCTTCCTAGTGCCCAGTGGCAAGATTCGGGACTGCACATTTGTCTGCACTGAGGTAAGCAGTGCATTTTGAATGGGGACTGTAAATGATTTTTGTATGTAGGACTTCATTCATTGTTTTAAAATGTTACATTTTGGAAACTACTGCTTTTCCTGCCTTCGGATAAGGGGAACACAGTACGAGTATCTTAAGTAGAAACTTACGTGATGGTGGCAGACTTTAGAGTGTGATAACCTGGCAGGAGCAGAGATTTTCCCCTTTACCACTAGACTGGTTCTGTGACCCTGTCCTCAGGTTAACATGGGCTTTTCCCTAGGATTAAAGCACCTAGTTCATGGCACTGCTCACCCACCTCCATCTAGTGACAAGGTTAAGAAAGCCCAGAACTATTACGTATATTCTTCAATACATTTCTTAACTAAAGTGGGACAGCTTTACCATTTCTGTTTTTACAATATAGTGTGCTCAAGGATTTCTCATGCCGTCTATGTCTTTGCATGGTCACATAGTAGAACTTGCTGTCTGGGACAATATATATATTACACAGACAATTTGTTTATGATCTCAGCTTCCGTTCAGTTGGGTTTTCTATTTATTCAATGTTCATGTGATGAAATCCTTTTCTGTAGTTCATCTGTGGTTTCAGTCAGTTTGGTAAGGGATGGAATCCTGCCTAAAATCATAAATATACAAATTCTGATACATTGTAACTTAAACTGGAGCACCTGAAGTGAGACCTAGATTCAGCTGGGAGGATATTATAATGGATTCTAAAGAAATAGGATGTATGGACATAGGCTGAATCCGCTTGAATCAGAGAAGTTTCCAGTGATGGGGGCTTGTGAGTGCTTTTGGCTATAATAAAAGGCAAGGAATGTCTTTGTCAGCTAAGGAAGAATTCTGCTCCAGTGAATTTGTTAATAGATATTGACTGAGGCTGAGAATGCAATCCACTTGAGCCTCTATTAATTTTTATGTGGCAAGTTGGTCAGTGTATTTCTCTAGCCTTGGTTTCTGTACAGTAGTCTTAGGAGATGAGGCTCATCTTATATATGGAGTTATTCCATTTTTGTGGATACTTTAAAAATAAAAGTTCTATTCAGATTGGTGATGATGTATTTTAATTCTTACAGGACGCTAGCTCTAATATGCTACTTATGTCTTCTGCTGGTCACATCTATAGCCAGGCAATGGATGAAGAAAGTTCGGCAAAGCATGGACCCTTTTATGTTACCAATACACTTGAAGTCTATCATTCAGAAATAAAAGTGAGTGTTACATCTTCTGTTTATACTGACCACTACAAAGAATGAAGTCTGCTTGTGTGGGTTTTTGAATTGATATGAAATAAGTGGAGACGTCACATTGTTAACTGAATAAGGATTCAGATATGTTTTGTAGATTATTTGATAATGTTACAAAATTTACTGTCTTCTGGGTTGGGATCCCATGTAGTTTGTTATTAAAAATAGGCAGTTCTTCAGCCAAGATTCTCTATCAGATATGCATGCAAGAAAACGGGTATAGAAAGTTTTATCTCTGTCATCCAACTTTGATAAGTTTCGAACAAATTCAAACTTACGAGTGCTTTGTGTTTTCTGTTGCTATTGAAATGCGAGTTTGTCTACAGGACCAACATTTTCATGTTAAAATGTGTTAGTTTTGACAGATTAGAGTAACTTGGGACCATCTCCTTGAAAGTACTAATGAAAGTGCTGATTGTTTATCTAAATTTTTCATAAAATAAACTGTACTATATCTTTGCTTTTGCAGGATGTCAATGGACAAGTTGGTGGAGGTGGTGTGTCAATTTATTATTCACATGCCCTTCAGCTCTTGTTCTTCAGCTACAGCCATGGAAGAAGTTTCATAGCTCCACTTAAGTATATGGACAATGGATTGCCTGCTGTATTTATGATTAATCTGGGTAAGGCAGGAGGCAATGGAAACAAGGCAAACAATGCCCAGCCACAGCCTTTGTGTCAGTGGAGTGAAGTGCCGAATCATCCAGGACTTGTCTGCAGTGTCATGCAGAGCAGTGAGTGTTACAGATGTCAATTGCAGATTTCATGACCATAATGAGCATATTTGGGGTACGTGGTAGTGTAGTTGGTTGAGGTACTATGCTACAAGCTGGAAGGTTGCAGGTTCGAGTCCTGATGAGGTGGATTTTTTCAATTTATCTAATCCTTCCAGCTGCACTATGGCCCTGGTGTCGACTCAGCCTCTAACAGAAGTGAATACCAGGAATCTTCCTGTGGGGTAAAGGGTGGCTGGCATGTAAGGCTGACAACCTTACCACCATCTGTGAGCCGATTGTGTAGGTAATGTGGGAGCCTCGATGTCTGACAACTCTATGGGCCTTCATGGCCTGTTGCAGGGATAGCTTTACCTTTTTTTAATGAACATATTTACTTCAGTTCTCATTGTAGTGACCAAATTATGTTCTTTTGAACAGGTTGTTGACATACATTAAAAGCCATTTTTAAATTGAAGATGTGAACAGAAAACTTTTGAGCTGAATTTTAATTTATATATAAAGTACTCAGAGATTTTGTGTTCCTTAGCATGTAAAACTTGAAGCTGTTATTACATTTAAAAGTGATAAAATCTGCAGCTACTATCTGTGTGGTTCAGAACAGAATTGACGCAGTTCGTCGTCAGAGAAGATTTTATTATTTATACAGTAAGTTCATTAAATATGCGGTAGCATAGTTGGTTGAGGCACTATGCTACAAGCTGGAAGGTCACAGGATCATATCCTGATGAGGTCATTGAATTTTTTCAATTTACCTAATCCTTCCAGCCCTATGGCCCTGGGGTCGACTCAGCCTCTAACAGAAAAGAGTACCAGGAATATTCTTGAGGGTATGGGGCGGCCACCCCGTAGGGCTGACAACAACCTTTAAGCCAATTGTCTAGAAAATGTAGGAACCTCAACTTCTCACAACCCTATGGGCCTCCAAGGACTGTTACAGGGCTACCTTTACTTTTTTAAGTTCATTAATTGACATTGTTGGAAGCATTGCATAACCTTTGTCTTGACTGGGATGACCATGTGTGAGCCAGGATATCTTAGTATAGTGACTTGCTATGGGCTGGGCCACTGAGTTTTGATTTTTGTAAGATGTAAATCTCTTTCTTTTTGCCTCTATATCCAGACTGGCTCTAAGGCCATTCATCTTTAATTTAGTGGATACTGTGGACACCTTCCCCAGTTGTGAAGAAGCCAGAGCATAAAGTTGATCACTTGCAACAATCTAGATCAGTTTTACTCTATTCCCCCATATGTCTTAATTGCATGACGTGTAATTAAGCACAGGTATGATGATGGTCCTGGAACTGTTACTTAAATCTAGTACCCACTTAACAGGATCTGCTTACCCATACATTTAGACCAAGACTAGAAATGTACTTGCCTGTCGATGGTTGATGACTTTTTCTGGAGCCCTGTGTTTGTTATAATGATGAAAATGTATAATAAACTTTTTTATTTTTTTGTACCTCAGGTAACAATCCTGTAATTCTCATGCTAAAACCAGATACAGTCCTAGTTCAGGAGATTAAAGTTGTTCCTGCTAAAGCTAAGATCATGGATATGGTAGCCATCAGACACCCATCCTCTAATGCAGATCATCGCACTACACTGATCCTGCTGTGTGAAGATGGCAGCCTCAGAATCTATATGGCTGCAATGGAACAGACAGGTTCTAGTAAATTTGATGTTTGTTCTCTGAAATGTGTTGATAATTTTGTAAATTTGCATGATAGACAGCAAATGGAAGAGAATGTCCTACTTTATTTTACATGAGTATTTCAGAAGACCAGACATATTGCAGATATATGTCTGTCTGAAGTTAATTTCAGAGTACTAACTGGTGAGACACCATTTGACATGGATCAATACTGTTTTTATTAAAAGTGTTCCATGAGGGTGAAGTTTGTTCAAAAAATTCCTGAAATGAGGGTACAGAGGAGCATCTCATTGGTCACATTAGGTGTTTTTTGAGTGACCTTATGACATAACTGTTGGTTATGCAAGCCATATTCCCATAGGTTGGATGATCCATATAGTTTTTATAACCAGTTTTGTGATGGAGAGTGTTGTTATGTTGAATATGGAGTTGGTAAAGGAGCAAAGAATTTGTGGTAAAATCTGTTTCAAAGTAGGGAAAAGAGCTGCAGGAACCCACCACATGTTACGTGAAGCTTATGGCAATGATACCATGTGTCAGACTACAACCTACAAGAGGTTCAGATGTTTTAAAAATGGAAGAATTTTGGTGGATGACAGTGAGTTGTCTGGCTGACCTCAGCTTCAAGACCTGAACCTGTGATTGGCCAAGTGGAAAACATCTGTGGAGATCATTGACTGACCTTCCGAGAAGTTGCAGGAGAGGTTGGAATCCATCGATTGAGGCCACACAATTTTAATGGAAGTTTTAGCAATACATTGGGTCTCAGCAAAATTTGTGTCAAGACTCTTGACTGCTGATCTCCTCCAAAGAGCAAATGACGATCAAAATCTTTTGAAAAAGTGTCATTATCAGTGACAAGATGTAGGGTTATGGTTATGACATTGAAATCAAGCATCAGTCCTCGCACTGGAAGAGTCCTGCTTTACCTCACCCCAAGAAAGCATAACAGGTGCACTCACAAGTGAAAGCAGTGCTTTTTTCCGATCATTGAGGTTCTTCACATATGAATTTGCTCCTGAAGGTCAGACAGTTAATCAAGATTTTTATCTTGCAGTTCTGAGATATCTGTTGGATGCAGTGTGAGAAAGCGACCTGAAATGTGGACTGTGGGTAGCTGGCTTCTCCATCACAATAATGCCCTATGTCACACAGCACTGTCAATTAGACAGTTCTTGGCAGAACATTGAATTCATAACCCTTCACCTAACCTCTCCCCTTCTGACATATTTGTATTCCATGAACTCAGAATTACCTTTAAAGGAAGAAAATTTCAGACAGTGGAAGACATCATCAGTAATGCAACAAATTCACGACTTGTAGGCAGTAACACAAACATCCTTTGAACAGTGCTTCCAAAATTGGAAAAGGCGGTGGGAGAGGTGCAGTTCTGCACAAGGGGACTATTTTGAAGGGTGTAATATTCAGTAAACCCTAAGTAGAGAAATATATTATTTTTAGACAAATTTCAGGAACTTTTTGAACACCCCTCATGTGCTTCTTTGGTAATGGCAGACATTCAGCCTCTTTTCACACTTCTGTTTAAGTCCTAAGTAGCATGTCACTAATTAGTGATGTTGTGGCATGATGAATGCATTCCTTTAGTATTGTATTTCTGATAATGGTGAAATATAAAGCTTAGAAGCCATGAGTTTAGTCCTGCAAGCTTAACTCAGTCAATGTTCTGTTAGCTGGTCAAGCAACTGTTATACTGCCAGATAGTAGTGACAGTGGGCTATTATGTTGTTTAAACCTGTTGCTCCACAGAGCTTTGCAGCTTATCCGGATGGATTATCCCAGTAATAGTGTTTACATTTGTGCCACTTAGGTACCCTCATAGGCTTCCCAGATGATGAGTTCTTTTCAAATTTTATGTACTGTTATCTTTGCATGATGATCACAGATTATTAGCATCTTACCAGAGGCAAAACTGCACTTTTATTGCAGACTTAACATTTGTTTATCTCACAGTTACAATGCAAGTATTAGCTAGAGGAAGGAATGCTACTTTTGCAGGAAACTTCTTGCTTGTCCGTACCAGTTGACTCTGATTGGTTGCAGCCTTAAATTGACTTTCCATTGTAGGGTCAAACTGTACAAATATGTTTTCATTCTAAAGTTGCCTGTTATGGCTCTTGAAGTTTTAGCACATGCCATCATCTGTTGCTTGTATAGTTGATTGAAATATTTTTCTTGGTGGTAGGATTTTGGCTGTCTCCAAATGTACAGGCAGTCAGTACTATGACTGCAATGAAACCAACAAGGAAAAAGAAAGTTGCCAAAGCTGGAAAACCACCAGGTAAGCATCCAGGTATTTTTAAACTATTGTGAAATGTGAATGTTTCTTAACCCTTACACTGTTGTGGTCGACATATGTTGATCTCTGAAAAACATGGTGTCCTTGCTGTGATCGACGAAACCTGTATTGCGAATTTAGAGTTTCAAATCTCAGGTTTATTTGCATCGATGTCATTCAAAATTGCCGGGTGCAAAGAGTCATCTATTGGGAACGTAATGAAGCATTATTCATTTCAATGGCTGCAATCTTTTGCCCTCTAGCTTAAGAAATATAAAAGGTTGCATCTGCACAGTGAAGCACACGCTCCGTGGTTTTGTGACCTGGGTATTTCACAGGGCTGGTAAAAATGGCTTCATATAGTGTGCGGTGCTTTCTGTAATAGTTTTAAATAAAGTTGTGGACTTTGGTCAACATGTGACATAGTGATAAGACTAGGATAGTGAGTGAATTATGTACTTTTTTGGCCATCTTGGGCAATCCTGATTTAAACGGACTTTTCCCCTGTGAAAAATACTGAATAATTCAACATTTTTGCAACTTCTGCTGCCTGTTCCCTGTCTGAGGTAAGATCAGTTACATTTATCACAAATTTTCATACTTTGCACTTAAATTATTTATAAAAGATTTATTCAAAAATAATTCAGCACAGAGGGTACTGAGAGTTACTTAACATACTAGCAGTGAAAGGGTTAAGAAGGATATACTCATGTTATGTATTTGACTGGTGTGTTTGCCAAACATAACTTTCTGTTCAGTGCAATGTAATGCATCACACTTTTAACCTATTTATAAGTACAAAAATAGTGTTTCCAGGCAGATTTGAGAGGTTGATATCATTTTGGATGCACTAATGTGACAGGATATTAGTGCACTGTGTTTCAGACCATGAGACTTGTGTTGCCTTTAAAATTAAGTTAGTATGTATTAAGTGAAACACGTTGGTAACCATTTATATTGGGTAAGAAAGTAAATTGAGTTTCTCACAGAGGAACAAGGAAGATACATTTCTTTCCCAAATTTCTGTTATCAACAAAGTACTTTTATTATATGGTAAACAGAAATGTTCAAGTGTCCAGAGATTTTAGTGTATATATTTATTGCATATGAGCTAATTTTTATAGAATAGTCATCATGCCTAAATTGGATATATCAGTAAACTTATTGTGTTCCATGGAAAATATATGTCTTCAGTTTTTTTGTATGTGTTCTGTAGTTTGCTACTGTTAGAGGGTCAGTGCTCTTGGCTAGGAAAGGTAGTTTCTCTTCATGTGGGATAATGGTATTAAGGGCTAGTCATTTAGTCCTTGGTATTTTCTGTGCTTATTCACGTGTAATAGAGTTTATATCATATGTAGGCAGTATGCTGAGTTAAACATTGGGCACAAATTTGGCTCTTTTGCATCCAGCTTTGGTAATTGTAACTATGTTGAACACTGGTTGTTTAAAAATATGGACATACACAAAATAATTTTAAACGAGATAGAAATGTGTTTCATACATATGCATTAGAAAAAAACAACTCTTTGGTCTTAGTCCGCAAGTGAACTATACCGACCGAACAACTGCCACTTGTTGGCAAAGATAGTGCCAACTATTGGTTTTGGTATTCAAGACTGGAGCCAATATTTTCTTGAAATAGCTCCTCAGTTGTCCTCACGAGGCTGAGTGGACCCTGTTCCAGACCCACTACTACTCAGAAAATCTGGTAGTGCCAGGAATCGAACCCAGACCTCTGGATCTGTAGCCAGGAACTCTGACCACTAGACCACAGACGCGTTCTACATACACATTCATTAATTGATATTGTAGTTATAAGTCCATGCTTTCATTTCCTGTATTCACAGTCACAGATGTGGAATAATTAAGAGCAATGATTTCATGTGAGCTGTATCATCCTCTATTGTAGGAATGGTGACTTTTCCAGTAGATTTCTTTGAACACTGCCAAGCAATGAATGAAGTGGAATTTGGAGGCAATGACCTACTGCAAATTTATAACACGCAACAGATAAAGCATCGTCTCAATACTACAGGTAATGTAATGTAGTATGGTAATGTAATGTAATGTAATGTAGTATACTGAAACGCTCCTGTACAGCAGAAGCATTCAGGGATGCATTATGCAAAAAATATATACAAATTTAGTGAGAGGTAATGTGAAGGAAATGCCGCTTGGAAGCAAGGGTAGCCTATGGCAGAGGCCCCACTGACATTTCACACCTCAGAGTATAGAAGTACTTTAATGAATTAATGATTTGTTTGGATGTAGTATGGCATAAAAGTGGTTTTATAGATTTGTAATTTATTTACATTTTGCGTGGCATAGAAAGCTTTTCCAGAATCAACAGATAAGTTCCTTAGGTTGCTGAAAGTGCATGGAGAGCCTTGTCTCATGAGCCATGGCTTTAGCTCACTTCTCCTTTGAAGTTACTTACATTTGCTTATGGTGGTCAGTTGATGTCATACCTTCCCACAAGCTCTTTTGTTGTTTTGGGGCCTGTGGATGCTAGCCCTCATAGAATTTCATGTGTAGTCATGTCTGCCCCACATGACTGAATGTAAGTTATTCTCATATCATATGCCCACTGTTCTTCCCACCAGAGACAATAAATGGTTTGGCTGTAATGCAAGAAAAGCACTTCTTAGCAATTTAAGTTTCTTGTGTTATTTATTTATGTGAGTTTAAATAAGATTGTATGACCAGTGCATGTGTATCTTTCAAGGTGGCAGTCTGCAATATAAATACAGCTGAAATTTTTTTAGAAACCAAAATGTAAATGATGTACTGTTTAGAGGCAGTGTTAAAGCAACAGACTAGAGTATAATTTTAGTGCTGGTGCTAAGGAGATACAGTACATGAAAAGAAGCTAAATGAAGGAGTCTCTAAAGTGAATGTAAAGGCAATTTCACAGTGATTTGGTATCAGATGTATCTTTGTCACTGTCATAAAAGAACTTAAAATGAAAATGTGAGGAATATATTGGCTGTGGCCCAGTAAACATCAGAAACAGTGTCTTGTTGGGTTTGTATGCATTCCTACTGAAGTAGCTACATTTTAAAGCCACTAGTCTGTTCATCCAGTTGTACAGTTGGGTGGTAGAGGACACAGATGAGCCTAATAGCCCTGACCAACGGGAATTGTATTTCTGCCAAGAGCAGTAAGATGTTGACCTGCAGGTCAGAGTGGGGAGCAGCCCCTGTCTGTAAAATGTCCTCAACACAAAATGAGCCAGTAGTTTTCAGAAATGGGTGTTATGTAACATAAAATGTGAGCATTAAAAAAATAAATATCCTGTCCCCTTAAATGTGGGTGTGAGGGGGTGAAATTTTTACTGGTCTTACTCCCATCTCTTAAGCTAGTCTTGAGCTGCCCGTGTTTGGAGGTTAATGTCAAAATGGTTCCTAAAACAAATAGGATATGAGGGTGTATATTGGATTTTACCTGGCTCGGAGTGGAGTCCAGTGGCTGGCTGTTAATGTAGTATTGTTCCTTCATGTTCTCTCAAAACAATTTATTGACTAGTTGAGTGTCTAGCAGCATCTGGAGAAAAATTTTATTCCATTAAATTTATTAGATGATGAATGATAAGAAATTATATTGTGCTAAATGCAAGTTTACAGTTGGAACTGAAATAACAATTTATGAAAATAGAGCTTTTTTTTCATTTCGTGCACCCTGTTGTGTTTCTTTATTGGAGTCTGTTGTAACAAACAACATAACGGTTAAGGTCAACATTACCTTAGCTACATGTTTTTTCTTTCAAAGCCATCATCAGGCAAAACACATGATTACTATATTCACACACACCTGAACTGCAATTTCATTGTAACAGTAAAGCTGGATACTTGAGAACTGTTACATTATAAGATACGAGGTATAAAAATATAATGAATTATAAAATTATTATAAAACGAAAGTTATGGAATAAAATATGGTTAAAAACTCTTCATGTGATATTGCATATTATGAAGTAATTTTGTTGCAATCTTGTTGTTATATTCCAGCAGACATATGGGTGTATTCAAGACTTGTGTGTGTGTATATATATATATATAGTAAACTGCTTGGAGGCCTGTGGTATAGGTGTAGTATTATTTGACATTAATTATTTGGCCGGTGCCTCATTTTACAACGTATTTTGTCCGCTCTGTTGGGAATACAGATTGCAACTATGACAAACATCAGAGAAGAACTAGATTATCACTCCCACTAAGATTATGATTACAGGTATTGGAGAAAGAAAGAAATGAACAGATAAAAGTAGAATATAATTTATCATATACACGAGACCAAAACATATAAGTGGAAGTACATGTACTGGTATATGTTTATTTCTCCCTTTTTCTTTCTTTCTTTCTTTCTTTCTTTCTTTCTTTCTTTCTTTCTTTCTTTCTTTCTTTCTTTCTTTCCTCCCCACATTTATTATTTATTCATTTCTTTTACTTTTAATTTGCAGCGTAGCAGCTGATTAAGGACCTCAGCAGAGGCTTCCTCTTGTTCTTGGTTAACAATTGTTATTGAAAAAAGATTTTGATGTAGAAAATATATATCATTAGTTTATACATAATTAGTCCTGAAATTATGTTTATGCTATCATAGGGATGTATGTTGTATCTACAAAACCAGCAGGATTCAGCATTGAAATAACAAATCAAGACAATTCACTGGTGATGACAGGAGTCCGTATAATGCTTGGTACCCAGGATTCTCAGAGAGCACCTTCATATGTTGAGGTACATGTATTTCTTTCATTTGCTGTAAGTTGAATGAATTATAAAGAGGAAGGGACTACAGGCTTAGTTAGATGAAGCACTTCAGTGTTTACTCTATTTTTCTTTGTGCTCAGTGTAGTTTGAGTTGATATGCTGTTTACATAACGTAAGTCAGCGAAGGTGGTACGCTTTGTCTTCATCATATTTTAGTTTCAGCTTACACATTCTGCAGTGACATCTGTATTATGATGTGCAATCTGAAAGCATTGTGATGAATGTAACTTAACTAGAAGTTAGTTCAGGTGGTAATGTTTCTGATGTGTAATCTGGAGGTACTGGTTTGAATCTTGGCCAAGACACTGATGGACCTGCCTGGGGGTTTAGTGGTTTCCCTTAGCTCCCCTCCCCCAGAAAATGCCATCTCAGTGCCCTAAAATTAGGCCATGTCTGCTTTTTGCCACACCCTTTCCAATTCTTTGTTCACTCATCCAATTAGCATATTATTCAACAGATTATATTATACCATCATTGAGGAGATGCGTTACATACTAGCTGCAGTAGTGCAGTTCTTCAGCCAGTTAGGAAATTATTTGATCATTTTGATATGTGACATCTTAACTGTTACACTTATATTAATAATGATCTTAATAAAAGTATCATTCATTATAACAGGTTTTATTAAGATGGCTGTTATTTGATCATAACTCATAACTCTTTAAGGTCACGACTTTGATCTTGCAAGTGCTTTTACTGTGCTGTGATTGGATATACCTTCTCAGTTTCGACACAAAGGCCTTGCTTATCTTGTTGTTTTTCAGCAGTGTACTATTTGATATGTCAAGATTGTGCCATGGTACAGTGTTTCTGCTTATGCCAGAGGACCAGATCCCTGAAAACTGATGAGGATTCAGCTATGACAGATTATTAAAATTTAAGTTACATGTTTGTTTTTCAGGTATTTGGCCGCAGCATTCAGACAAGTGTTGCAAGAAACCGTTGGTTTGACATGCCATTTACAAGAGAGGAAAGCCTTCAAGCTGATAAGAAACTGATTCTTACATTTGGACCTTCTCAAGATCCTGAAGGTGTCACCATGGTAGATTCTATCAAAGTGTAAGACACATTATTTTGTATTGTTTTGAATGTTTCAGACACATGAAATGGTAGTATGAATGTTGATGAATGAAACCTGTTCAGGGATTGTTGTAGCTAAGGGAACAGAGGCCAATAAAAGTAGTCTACATTTGCAATGAGGCAGGCATACCATTGACACACTGGCTGATGGCTGTCTTCCACAAGTAACTCCCTGGGCTGCTACTGGAACCACTGCACCTTTGCTATCTTGCCACACATGCTAACTGGGTTTCATTTGCATATCCCTTATATTACCATTTCTTCAATTACCATAAAAAAAGGTATCCCTGGAACAGGCCGTGAAGGCCCATAGGGTTGTGAGACTTAAGGTTCCTGCATTTTCTCTATGCAGTCGGCTCACAGACGGCAGTAAGATTGTCAGCCTTACATGCTGGCCGCCCTTTACCCCCAAGGAAGATTCTTGATACTCATTTCTGTTAGGAGCTGAGTTGACCTCAGGGCCATAGCGCAGCTGGCAGGATTAGGTAAATTGAAGAAATCTACCTCATTTGAATTTGAACCCGTGACCTTCTGGCTGGTATCATAGTGCCTCAACCAACTATGCTCCTGCGTGCTCCTGCCAATACCATAACTACATTTTCATTTATTCTGTCAATATTTCAGTTAGCATAGAATGTTTCTGAACAATATTTTTGTCAACATAGGCATGTGATGCAGTTTCTAGAACAGACTGAAGAAAGTTCTGTATGAATGCATACTAACTCCATGGAGTATAATGTGTTTTGAGGAACTGCTGGTCACACAAATGGCCATATTTGATGCCTTTTATGGAACTTGAAGGTTCATTATGACTTTCAGAAGAATATACCAATAGACCCTATTCATCATTCCTTATTTAAGATCCATTTTTGTATAATTCTTCTGCCTATATATAGGTATCTTAAGTAGTCTTTTCTAAATGCAATCTGCATGTATAGAATTTGGTAATATTTATTTGATCTCAGGTCATTTATTTAACATTTCTGTTTGTGTAAATGCTTGCAGGTATGGAAAGACAAAAGATGCCTTCGGTTGGCCAGAAGAAACAGAAGATCTTGCAAGTACATCAGCCACTGCAACTCAGACAGCTGCAGGAACGAGCACAGAGTCTGATAATGTAGCTGTTACCCCAGTACAACTTACATCTTTGGACAGGTGTGATTCTATCGCATGCACATTTTGTATTATACAAGTATGATAATGTTGAGTGAGATGTACAAATTATTTTAATCCATGAATGGGGGAGAAAAGTTCTGGATAGGAACTAATGGAGGAATATCATTGAGGTGTTCGAGATCTGCACTGGACTTTATAGCACCATGAAGGAGAAGAAACGTGGGTTGTAAATAAGTTGTACGATACAGTATGATAAATTTTCTTTGCCAATATAATTATTAAGTCCTTATATATTTCAGAATGATATCTGGAGTCCTGGAGGTTCTGGATGGATGTTTCACATTGCAAGGCAGTGCAGCAACAGATGAAAACAAGACAGCACAGAGGACAGCTGCTGTGGAGGTGGCTACTCAACTTCTTACACTTCCAACTCCCATATGTGTTCAGCTTCATACAAAGTGTCTCCTGGCTGCATTACACCCCACACGAGCAGCTTATCACAACTATAAGGTATGTCTGATACCTTCAGCACTGGAGTGATAACATGTAGTCCTCCCTGACCTGCATATCATGTGTGATAGGGTTGTGATCTTGCCTTTAACCTTCTGATGTTATGTTTTGTGATAGCCCGTATGTCAGTACTTTTAATTTAATTTGAATTTTGAAATTGTTGAACTCAGTCTTAACATTAGGAAGGAACATCATTTTCCAAATAAATTTGGCTCAGTAGAGCTCCCCATTTTTCTGACTACTTGCTGAATGATCACTGGCAATCAGAATTTTGAGATTAAACCCTACAGTGGAAAGAATGTGATTTACATGAACATTGGAGATGGCCTGACAGAGGATCTGGAATTTAAAGATGTTTTGCATTAGAAGTAGAAGGGCTTTGTTCATTTGATCAAGCAGCTGGTATAAGCAAGACTGAAAAGATGTAATCCTTAATGGAACAACTTTCATGAGTTGCTTGCACCTTGACAGTAAATTTCATGAATTCATCAGAGTAAAAGTACTACATACCTCATTGCTGAATATCACTGTCGTTGCCTTCAAAGTACTCCTCTTGGGAATCTATGCACTGATGCCAGTGCCTTGTCCACCCTTCAGTACAGTTTATAACTGTTTTTGTGGAATGGCCTTCAGAGCTGCCATCATATTACTCCTGATGTCATCAATGTCATCAGAATGCTTTCCTTTCAATATTTCCTTTATCTTTGGGAACAGGAAAAAGTCACTGGGGGCCAGATCCGGTGAATAGGAAGGGTGTTCAAGCACAGTTATTTGTTTACTAGCTAAGAACTCCCTCACAGACAGTGCTCTAATTCAAGCTCCGACATTCTCATGATGGCACACCAAAACACACTCAAACAGTAATACACACCACTCAGAAAGAGACTGCTATAGATCAACAACAACACAGCTCTGAAACATAGATATGCCAACATCATCAAACCATACTGAGGTTTCTGTCCACTGCTGCCAGGGCAAGCACACGGTGGCGAGTTTGCAGACTTCATTCTCAGACCTCGTATAGGAAATGGAAGCACTGTAAGCATCCCTCCTGATCGTCAAACTCAATTTAAGCCAGTGAACTTTTGTCAGTAACCATATGGTTTTAATTTAAATTTTAAGATTAATATTTTATATTTGAAGGCATAATTTGTTTCATAATTTGTGTTCTTCACACAATGTTATTAGGGTAATATAATCAAGAAGAATGAGATGGGAAGGAAATTTGGCATGCCTGGAGGAGATGAGAAATGCATACTCTATTTCAGTAAAAGTCAAATTAAAGACCATTTGGGAGGGGTTAATATAAGAAATGGGCCTTAAGAAATGTGAAGTAGATTCTACTGGGTGAGGATAGGATCTACTTTGCAAGCTCTTTCAAGCATGATATTGAACCTTTGTATGCTAGAACTTTCTTCTCCATTTGTATGACTTTTTCTCAATAAGAACTATGTTCCATGAGGTTATGTACAAAGGATTAGTGTTATAAAGCATAGCTTTTTATTGTTTATGAGAAACGCTTCTTGATGTTTTGACAAATACCTGATTGAATTATTTCTTACAGGATCAGGCGCTGCTGAACCATGTTTGTCAGTCACTTTCTGTCTTGGCAGAAGTACGTGATCCAAGGGACCTTGACGCAGAAGCTTTCTATCGACTAGTCCTAACTGCTAGAGGTGTGGCAGTAGCGAGGCCATACAACTTGGCCAAGTTTGCAGAACAGCAGCAGGACAAGACTCCAGTGAGTGAAGAATCTCCAGGTTAGTTCTTGCAATTTGTTTGTGACTGTTAATGTAATTACTGACTTCACATATTTGTATCTGGATAGGTTCTAGACAAAAATTTTGCATACATGTTGATTTTTTTTTAATTAGGAGGTATATTTGTGTTGTGTATAATAAAAAATTTCTTTCTTTCCTGTTTCCTTCTGCACGAAGCAGGCCATTTGTCATTTACAGGACTTAAGTATGAAGTGGTGTATGATGTCACATTTTCTGTTAGAACCTAGATTTAGTAAGTAAGAATGATTCATTGTTTCTTTCATACAGTGCATCTATTTTGATGTGCCAGTTAAGAGGTTAAGTATCTGTTATTGTTACATAGTTTATGTAGTTTTATAATTATTCATCCATAGGATTTAATATACATGTATTTCATTATCATCATAATCTTTTTCCATTACAGATATTACAAAACAGAAACCATAATTTCAAAGATTTTACATACTTCTTTTTCCATTTGGTTTATATTGTAGAGTCTTCTTTTTTGGAACCCTGTTAATATATTCTTTCCAGTTTCTTGTGTGCTGATACGGTTGAATATTGTCCCGACATAGGGACAACATCAAATCAGTGGGTCTGCCTCCAAACAAATTATCCAGTTTCCTCTGGCCGGTCAAAGATAGCCTGGGACTAAGGACACCGGTTGTGTACAGTATCCCATGTGAGTGCGGCAAGGTCTATATTGGGCAGACGGGCCACTCTGTGGACATGAGGTTGAAGGAGCATCAGCAGCACATCCGTCTCGAATATCTGGACAAGTCAGCTATAGCTGAACACAGAATTCAGCTTCAGAATACCTCCATCCTTGCCACCAAGACCCGATATATGGATCGCATCATTAGGGAAGCCATTGAGATTGAACTCCATTCCGAAAATATGAACAGAGAGGGGGGTTCTGTCTCAGCAAGTCATGGAAGCCTCTCATCTGTTCCCTAACCCCCCCCCAGGACATGACGCCAGATCCACAAGGCTACACAGGCCATGACCGACTAACATAGCAAACCCCCAGCTTAAGGGTTACTGCCCTCCCTTTAACCTTGCCTTTCTCTCCCCTGACACAATATCCTATACAAAACCCGGCTTCTGTCCCAGCCCCTTCCCCCCTCCCACTGATTTCCCATGTAACCTTCTCCCCCCCCCTTCCTTCACTGCTCTCACATAGCTGTGTTTATTTCCAACATCAGTGCAGTCTGCTTGCACCGGTTCTCACTGTCTCTTCGCTTGCGGATTTTCTTATTTTTCCTTCTACCCTGAAGATGGAGGCGATACGTTCCTCCGAAACGTCGGTTAACACCTCATCTACACGGTGCCACATCGAAGAAGACTGCTTTCTTCATAGTCACTGCCGTGAAAACCTCAAATCTTACATTTCTAATATTTTGCTTCTTTTATCAGTTCTGTCCATGATTTACTACCGCAAGAATATATTGGTTTGCAAGTGTCTTATTAATTCAGGAGCTTGTTGAAAATGTATGATCTTTTAAAAATAAGCATTTTCAGTATTTCAGTGCAGTTTATTTTAAGAAGATCCTTAGTGAGGATTGACACTTTATGATTTTAAATGTCAGGATTTCAACAAAGGTGTGTGTTGTTTCTCTCTCATGAGTCTTCATGCAACATCTTTTGTGTCTGTTATAGCTGAGATATCAGATGCTGATAGGAAGATGAACCCAAGCACCAAAATAGAGCCAGTCAATGGTGGTCGTCATCTGATGTTACAACTGATAAGTGCAATGTGGCTCTTGCATCAGGCCCACCCAGCCAACATGGCGCTTGCTCCAGTCTGTGTTCCAGGTGAGATGTGTGTTAAATCGTACAGACTTAGGTTTACACTATTTAAGAGTACTGTTACTGAGCACAAAATAACTTTTTAAAAATAATTTTAATTTTTGGTATTAATATGTGGTACTTCATTCTTTTCTCATTTTTTTTTAATCTGTGGGATGAGGGGCAGATGCCTAGTTCCCCCCAACCACCACCAGAAACTTCCATATATCTGGGTGATCAAAAGGTTATATTGTAAGACTGTCTTGTCCACTTACACTTGACAAAGAGCATGTTTTCCAGAAATATCCCTGCTTTTATGTAATTTGTAAATGATGTCCTTACTGACTATGAAAGCATGTTTATTGCATCTAAACCGAGCCTTTTTATTCTCCCTCTTGATGATAGGTTCATGCTTGGCATGCTTTTGCAAAGAATAGAGCTTACTTCAACTTCTTAGATACTAGAATTAAGCGTCCTGTGTAGTCTAGGGGTAACGTTCCCACCTCATGACTCAAGGTACGCGGGTTCAAACCCGGCGGAGGTCGTGAAATTTTTAAGGGCGGAAAAATTCAGGGAACAAGTCCTCCGGTAGGGACTTTAAGCCGTGGGTCCCGTGTCATAGATTTACGGCACGTAAAAGATCCTGACGTCTCTAGGAGACCTCTGAGAAAAATTAATTAGGCAACAATTTCCTGCCCAAGTAATTTCCAACGCCTCTGGTAGATGGGGGAAATATCAGGTACCGACGGCTGACCTCATTGGCTGAACAGGGCTGTTAGCACGCACCAGTACCGGTAGGGTATGGGGACACTAGAAATTAAGGGGATGCACAATGAACCAATAACTGGTCTAAGTGCATGGGGAAACCCACCCCCTCTAATAATAATAATAATAATAATAATAATAATAATAATAAAATAATAGATACTAGAATTTATTTACCAATTGTGTTATTTTTATGCTTGACATTTTATTATATTATGTATGAGCAGAAATATGAAAGGAAGTTTGTTTGAAGACTAATTAATCTGTTTTCCTTACTCAGGTTTGACACATGTTGAAGCCACTGTCCATTCTATTGTTGAAATTATCCATGCTTTTACAACCTGTGACACAGAATGTACAATTACATTGGCAACAAAGCTGTATATGGAATTACTTTTGAGTGAAGACACCGCTGTGAGTTTCAGCGCGAAGCAAGCTATCATTAGAGTACTGCGTCCGCGTTTGAGACGTCGCAGGGTTTTAATCCCCAGTCCTCCACACTGTAGCACACCAGGTAATAGCATGCAAATGTAACATGCCTGCCTGAATTTTTTAGTGTCAGTTTGAATGCTATTTTTGGTACATTTATCAAGTATTTTAACATTATGTTATGAATTCTATTTTGTTAGGTGGGGCAACAGAATTGGAATCAGAAAAGGGCCCAGTCTCACAGCCTTCCCAGGATTCAACAGAAGAGCAGCATTATGAAGTAGACAGTGTGGAACCAATGGTGTTACTTGCCCCAGATGCAGGTTAGTTCACAGTACAATATGTGGCCTTAATTGCATAGTGGGATGTAACTTACATCAAGTAGTATGCTTTTAAATTGATATGGAGTAATATATAGCGAAGTTCTGCTACTGAAACTGTTTAATTAAAGAAATTGTCATTCTGGGTGTTTGTGATAGTGATTTATCATGTCAGTAGAATTTCTTTGTATGTTGCCCATTTNTCATTTTCATTCCTGAATTTCTCTGATATCGTGGGAAAGTTCGATGTGTCTGCCCACCCTCACTTTCTCTACTTGCTGACGTGACTGTCCTGGAAGAATACGACCGCGGGCTGCAAGAGGAGCGTGGGTTTTATGCGAAAACAAGGGTGTGGGGTGGGACTGCGTGAATAGTGCAAGAGGACGCGGCAGGTTGTTAACTGCATTCCTTTCCTAGAATCTCGTCTAACAGGACCTCACATTGTCTACTTACCCTATAGTGTTCCTGCCTAAACCCAGAGAAGTGCAGTAGCGAAAACATGGCAATGGAAAGGAATGTTTTAAGCATTGAAGAGAAAGTCAAAGTGATTCGAGAAATATTGTGTGTATTGTCAGTGAAAAGCACTGTAATATGTCTTTGATATTACACATTTGGGCAATTCTACGTTAATGTTACGTTAGTCTGTACTTAACTACGTATTTCACTAAAAAATGCAACATTTTAACTCAGTTTTTGGTAGATTTTTACGTGACTAACATAAGGCCACTGTGGAAGTGCCCATTTCGGTTACAACGACATTCGTTTATAACGACACTATTTTTAGGTCCCTTTGATGACGTTATAACCAAGTTCTACTGTATATCAGATACAGGTTCTCTCTCCATCTGCTTTGAAGGGTCCTGTGGAGTAGGCTCATTTTCCTTGCACTTGAAAATGGAGACAGATCCAGACCGAGGTTTACATATTTTTGTCAGCACAGTGAACTGTATCCAAAGGAAATTGTCCCGTAATGGAGATTTTCATACTTTCCACAGTAATGGTTTTGAAGTACATAGGGATTTAAAAGGAAAGCCCAGTAAACTGTAAAACTTAATTGTTCGAGTATATTTACACATGTTCAGTGTAATATAATCCTTCCATCTTTTCCATGGTATAGGAAGTGACCTCTGTGTTCGAAATTTTTCAAACCACCGTTCTTTAATATTGTTTCAAATGATTCATTTGCTTGAGTATTCACTGGAGGGACTATGTAGCATATGTTAAATAACTACAGTTAACAATTGTGGATAAGTTTTAAAAGAAAGTTCATATATTATATTTGATAAGAATCCCACAAGATTTTGCCAGATGTGTCATAACATTTGTTCAGATTGAAGCATTGTAGGGTGTATTGATTTGTGATGTATTAGGTGTTCAGAAGGAGAACTGTATTATAGGTGCAGGTGCTACTGGTGTGTCTGTGAATGTGAACCCTATTGAAGCCTTGCTTGGTGCTCCCGGAGCATTCCCACCACTACTGGACATCCCTCCTGATGCAGATGATGAGACTATGGTGGAACTTGCTATAGCCCTTAGTCTGCAAGTAAGCAAATTAATAGCAGTTATCAGAAATAGGTTAGCAGTAGCTGGCATATTTGATTAACATTGCAAAAGAATAGTAAGTAAGCTGGAATGTTATAAATGACATCATTTTAAGTAATAAAGACCTTTTTGTGGTTTTAGAAATTTTGCTGGTCGTTTTAACCATCTGTTGCAAATCTAATGGTACCACAGGTGCACACAACGTATCCATGATTCTGCTGTTATTGTATTTCTTTAAATATGTGCTATTTTGAAAAATATATGAAGTGAAGGTACTACATAGTGCGGCTGTAAAATAACTGGACTCATGCTCTAAAATCTGTCATTCAACTAATCACACAATGGAAATGTTATATCACCTTCAAAGTGATCCCCTCCTTGACCTCTACATGGATCAATGCAAATTTTCCACTGTTGGAAGCAATGCTGTAGCATCTCTTCTGAATGCTTCTTCATTACCTCCATCGCTTTTGCCTTCACTGCATCTGTGGATTTGAAACGGGTTCCTTTTAATGCAGACTTGATCTTTGGAAATAAAAAAAGTCGCATGGGGCTAGGTCAGGTGAGTAGTGTGGATGTTCCAACATGGGGATCTTGTGCTTCGCCAGAATAGTCTTGACAGACAGTGCACTGTATGCTGGTGCATTGTCATGGTGAAGAATCCATGAGCCGTTCTTCCACATTTCAAGTCTTTTTCTTCTCACCTGTTCATGAAGGATTGTCTAAATATCCTTATAGTAGAACTGGTAAACGGTCTGACCTTCAAGCACCCAATCAATGTGCAATGTGAACAGTCCCTTGGATATTGAAAAAAAGATCATTGCTTTGAAATTGGACTTGCTCTTGCATACAGAGATACTGGGTTTTCGGACTTTGTCCATCGTCTGGATTCTAAATAACTGAGGTAAAAAAACGTTTCGGAAACTGGATCTGTTTCCGTCCTCAGGTGAGGGAAGACACCTACTCTGTTGGGTCCCTTAGAAAGAGCTAGCCTCAATCACTGGACTAAGAAAAAGGAAACCCAGTATCTCTGTGTGTTATACACCATTGTCAGAACCCTATAGTATCTACTTTCTGTTGCATGTGTTTTTTTTTCTTTCTTTCTGGTGACCTGTGACTCTTTAAGTGCATGGATTGGCACTTAGTTTCTGGGTCATGCTGAAAAAGGCATGATTCATCACAAGTTCCAGTNCCCAGTGCCACTTTGTCCACCACAAATCCCACTTGACCAGTCCTGGTTCGTCGCAGAGGGATGCCAGCGACTAACTGCTTGAACTATGGCGCAGCCCTGCGCTTACCATGTGACACCCTCTATCTGGAAAAGTTAGCACAAACTTTGCTGACAAGCGGCGGTCGCTTGGTCGGTATAGTTCGCTTGCCGATTAAAACCACAGTGTTTGTTTTTTTTTCTTCATCACAAGTTATTACATTTCCTAAAAAGTCTGGACCATTTTCAGTGTTTTGAAGGATGTCAGTACAAATGTTCATTCGAATTTCCTTTTGCTCAGGAGCGAGGATTCTCGGCACCACCTTCGAGCAGACCTTTTCATGTTAAAATGTTCATGTAAAATCTGTCGAACACTTTCTTTATCACTGTTAGCTAATTCAGTAACTGCTCAAATGCTCAGGCAACGATTTTTTCAAACAGTTTCACTGACTTTTTCAATGTAAGCATCTGCTTTTGATGTGCAAGGCTGACCAGGACACAGATATGTCTTCGATCTCTCCCCTTCCCTCTTTAAATCTTTTGAACCACTCGAAAACTTGAGTATGAGATACACACTCATCACCATAAACTTCATCAACAAATTGTACATTTCTGTAGCGGATTTTCCACATTTTGTCAGGAATTTCACATTGACACAATACTCTACTTTAACATATAACATAATTCTGACGGATCTCAGATACACAGTCTGCTTTAAACGAAGGCTGCTACCACATTGTTGGCTGTATGGCTTTGGAAGTGGTAGGGTTGATAGAAGGGAGAGGACAGGCTAATATGCCACCCTGCTAGCTGTTGCCAAGGCCACAGGGAGTTGGAAAAAATCAGTCTGGTTCACTCCTTGTATACCCTAATGTGGTTTGTATTTTGTATCATGAACCCATATTTCATACATTGAACTTCTTTTAACAAAACTGAGGAAGTTCAAGATTATTTTTTTTTTAAGATAGAAGGCTTTGCTGAACTAATTTTGTTCAAAATTAAGTTAAAACTTAGAATTACTGGGTTTTTGGACTTTGACCATCATCCAATATTGTACATGTACCACACAACACAGTGTTTCCGAAAATGGTTCAGTTTCTGTCCTCAGATGAGGGGGGAAAGGTTTAAAATACCGGATGATGGGCAAAGTCCAAAAACCCAGTAATTCTGGGTGTTATATGCCATCATCAGAACTCTTTATTATTGTTGGTATTACCCTAACATCTCTTAATGTAAACCTTCAAATATCAGATTTCATTGAACTGCATTTGATAGTTTTAAAGAGGAAACATCTGCCTGTCATGCATTAATTTTATGCACATCATGCAAAAATGTAAAATGTGACAATCTTTTGTTAAGTAGAAGTTGGGTGAACAATTGAAGAGTCATGAGAACTGCAGTCTTCACAGGGAATGTGAATGCTTGATGAGGTTTCAGCTAACCTACTACATTCAGATGGAACCATTTCCAAGTTATTTGTTTCTTTTATCCGTCTTATCATAATGCCAAAGAAATATGGACTTGTGCATGTAGTATGTTGTAGTTGAGCTTCTTATGTTTCTTTGCTTTCTTCTCTTTAATTTAGGACCATGAGGGTGGAGCAGACCTACAGGTGCTACAGCAAGGTTTGCAGCAAGGACTACAAGGACTGGCTAATCTTCAAGGACTTCAAAATCTCAGTGGTCAAGCATTGCAGGTATTCTTTTATAATATTTGGCACACCTTATCTAGGAATCTGTATGGGAATGTACATTAAATACAGCTTAATATTTAGTGTTCCAAATTTTATTATTTTTCACCATGGTAATCAAATAAAATGATATTTTAGTATGTCAATTATTGTTGTGTTTGGTAGTATGAGTATGAGGGGTGAGCCATAGAAACCGGCCCTTGCACTGTGACCTTCAATTATCTATTGTGCTTCCCCTTTGGATTAACTCTTTATTAATCCTACACTTCGAATGAAATGTAGGACTTTATTTATGGGGTTGTCATGAGAGTCACTTGGTGCCATGAAGAACTGACCCAGGTGGCGATATCTTAGGTAAGCTATAGCCTCACAGTCACATAAGATGTATATGTGGCTGATTCATCTTCTTGTAGGCACCTCACAAGTTGGGTCGTCTGTCAGTCTCAGTTTGAAAAGGTGCTCTTTTAGGTGGCAGTGTCCAGTAAGCAATCCTACCACCCGTCATAATTGATCTCTGTTTAATTTTAACAGGTCCCTTGTTCTTTTGGCAGAGGGTCCTGGTATGAATCCTTTTGCCTGTTTGAGTCCAGTTGTGGATTCGCAGTGTTTTTTGTGATTTCTGTTAGTCCAGTCTCTGATCGCTTTCTTGGCAACTCCAATTGAGATGCTGCAAGCTGGTTCAGGTCCTATGAATGGCTGTTCAGATCCTGTTCTTGCCAGTTGATCTGCAGTTTTATTCCCAGCAACACCCTCATGACCTGGCACCCATATCAGTTGTACTCTATTATGTCTGGCCAGTTGTATGAGGGATTGGTGGCAATCCCAAACCAATTTTGAAGTGATTTTGTGTGTACCAAGTGCTTTGATTGCAGCTTGACTATCTGATAGAATATAGATGTTCCTATTTTTATAGTTTCTATCTAAATTCTGAACTGCGAATGCCTTAATGGCATACACTTCTGCCTAGAATACTGTTGTATACTGACCAAGGCCGAAACTACGTTTCCGCCCTGTTCCATCACAAATGTTTGCTGGTAAATATAAGTAATATTTGGTGGAAAGCATACAGAGTACCAGTACAGTGGATTGAAAATCAACTTTGAATCCAGCAAACCTTATCTAAACATCATACTCAGTCTGACTGTCAGTATTTCTGTTTACCTGTTTGAGAATTAAGTTTTATTGTTTATATGTGTACATAAATTTCATTTAACAAACTTGAAGTATTGGAAGTAGTTTCTAGTGATAATTGATTGTGCTGGACCTAACTTCACTGATCCATATAAAATAAAAATGACATGAAGGAAGCTAAGCCTGTGCCTAAGCACAATGCATGAAGGTGGTAGGAGAAATGCATAGTTTAAAATTCTCTTCTTATGTTTGGTCTGATTTTAAAACTCAGTATTTTGAAAAATTGTGATTCCATATGACATGATTTCATTCAGAATCTATTTAATATCTAGGATAGCAGACTGACATTACAGAGCTTTGTTTATAACCCATTTTGTTGGTTCAGTCTTGTGACAAGTAAGGCAGTCCATAACTGGCCATAATATGTTTCTCCTATAGCAGTTTCTAATTAACAAAAATGGTGGGTTAGAAGAACTATGGTACAGATCACTTCACGTGTAGCAGAAGACCATTTAAATGCCCAGAAGAAGGGGTTAATCTGGCTTTGTTTTATGCATGCAGAGTTTGCAGGTGTTGGCATCACAAGGTCTTGCCCAAGTACAGAACCAAGGTCAGGCACAGGAAGCAGGTCACTACTCTGATACAACTGCTTCTGCAGGTGGCTCTGATGATGAGGGTTCCACAGCAGCAACAGATGGCAGTACACTGCGCACTTCTCCAGCAGAGCAGGTGATATTTTGTTGGAAGTAATAGCATATTGCTAGTGAAATTATCTTATTAAGAAGGTGATCAGCAGCAGTCATTCCCTTAAAATAGAGACAGAGACAGTCTTGTAAAGTGGACTTGTACTCCAAATTAACCCCCTTCTCCCCAAAAACAATTGACAAATGTATGAAACTTCAGTATATATTGAACATTAAAAGAACACATAATTTTTAATATTATGCAAGCTGTATTCTTGTGACCAGTTTGAACTATATTCATGCATTTTTTGTGTTTTGAATTATGCACTGTGATGTTTGGGCATTAGTGGAAAATTATCATACCTGTACTTTGATTAAGAAACAGATACCATTCCAAGGCCCACATGGTTCTACATGATTTTGTTATGAGATGTATTGTACATGTGACTCCAGTTATGATACAGGTTGTTATGCATGAAATTAGACATGTATTGGAGGGTGAAATATGGTTGGCCCAGTTGTATGGACTTAGCGATTGACCTAAAATTATCATCACTATGTGCAGGGGGGCAGTGCAGGCTCAGAAAGTGGAGGTAGTGGTGTAGACAGCATTACAGGGGAACACAATGTGTCGGGCCGTAGTTCAGCGTATGGTGATAATATGCAGGAGCCTTTGGTTGGTGCCAGAAGCGAAACCAGTTCTCTGGGAGCACCTGCTGGATTCCAGGTATGTATTGGAGTTAAGGGTATCATTGTATGCAGAGAAGAATACTGTGTCTCTGAATTTAATCTGTCTGAAATTTAATGTCATTCTTTGGAACTTGCATACTTGAAGGGGTGCCCAAAACTTATGATGTGGGGTAATGTAGACTCATGAAATTATTTATGATAATAGATATTTAAAAATGTGGGACTTTCTTTCTTTCTTTCAAACAACCTTTTGGCTATGTGCAAATATGCATTTAGCTTTCAGTAAATAATGAAATATTGAACAGTGCATACTTTAAACTTACTTACTTGCAAGTTATGTTTGAACATTATTTGTAAGTCATCAGTTACAAATGGGGAATATAAGAAACTCTTAAGTTTATGTCTGACAGAATTATGAGCCAGGATAGCTCAGTTGGTATAGTGACTGGCTACAGGCTGGATGACTGAAGGGTTGGAGTTCAAGTCCCAGCAGGGTCAAGAATTTTCTCTTCTCCAAGTCATCCAGACTAGCTCTGGGTCCCACACAGCCTCCTATAAAATGGTCCGGGAGGGGGGGGGTTCCCTCCAGTGGTAAACTGGCTGGGGCATGAAGGTGACCACTCACCTCCAACTAGTGTCAAGGTCAAAATATGGATATATACATCCACGCGCCCATACATTTTCATGGCGCAGTGGTTTATTAGTTATCTGATGGATCTAGTGTAATCAGAATTTGTACTTAAGTCATAGGTGCTTCTTAATAAGATGGCAGTGGTGGTGGTGATAATGATAATACTGTAAAACATATTTACAGGTACAGGTGGTAAGGTAGAGATTGACTGAAGTAGGATTTGATTTTATAACCATCTGCTCACAAGTTAAGCATGCTAACTTAGTAGCTAAAGTGTGTTTGTTGCTAGAGTATAAATGTGCATCACCTAAATGTAGCATCAGTAACATGAGGTCTGTAAAACTGAAAGTCTGTACAGTTGGAAAATATGCTTTATGCATTTTGCTTCTTAGACATTCTTTTCCTCAATTCACAGACTCAAGCTCACATTATGTCTTCTGTAGGGGTCATAGAATCAAAGAAATGAAATTTACCAGTAAATATTATTTTTTTTTTAATCTGAGAAGCTTGTGATGCATGTGTTTTTCTTTGTTATGGCTTGAAATTTCTTGATGCCACATATGTGGTAAATGTTGATTTACAGGATTTTTAGCATACTAATTGAAACAGATGAATTCATAAGCATAAGGTTTAACAGAGAATGCTTTTTTATATTGTAATTAAATGCAGTCAGTTAGTATTTCTGTCGCTAAATTTCCAGACTCAGGATCCAGATGGTATGGAGCCAGAACCTGAACAGGAACCTGACACAGAGAACAGCTCAAAGCTTCACGCTTTACGACTTGTGTTGTTGGAGCGGCTCATGCACTATGTGCCACACCTGAAGGATGTCGGTGGTGTCAGGTCCATTCCTTTTATGCAGGTATGAAAGACATGTCTGGGGTGGACTTACCAATGGGGCTGACTGTCCTACACCATATCACAGGAGGATGAAGATGATGTTGACAACAGTGATTAGATTAAGGGGGTGTGGCATACCAGCCCTTGCACCAAGACCAGCTGCATTATGTTGTGCATCCCCATTCTAAATCTGTGATGGTGGTGTTGTAGGGGAAATGATGTGACAGCATCAGCAGTTCTGTTAATTCCCCATCATAAATTGAGTACCATACTGGAAAAATTTTTGCTTGTCCAGTACAGATAGAGGTGCAGGTTCCTGGTATATTTGTGTGTTGGTTAGGAGAACTTCTTGAAGTTCAGGCAGGAAGAAAATGTAGGGCTATCAATAGTTGGTGAAATATAACTCTCATGAGTGTTGCAAAGGGGGAAAACTGCATTACTGTAACACCAAAATGTCGATGTAGTTGTTTGTTGTTAAGTAAATAGTTCTGATTAGAAAGACCAATTGACTCTGTGTTATATGTGTGACATCTGTCTCCGAACCATACTGTTTAGATTGAGAGTGTCTGTCCTGTTTCCTCAGGGTTCATATGCTTTTGATGATGCGCAATGAATGATGTAATTACAGCAAACTAAGTTTGATGTCTTGAATTTTGTGGGTTGATAACTGTCATAAACTAATTCCATGGAGCAGAGGCCTTTGTGGAAAGCTGACAGTTGCACAGCTGATGTAAATATCTCTTCCCTTTTATAGACAGAAAAGGTTCATTAATGTGTTCATGAGAGTTCACCGCTAGACCCTGTCCTGATTCAATTAAATTCAATTCACATCTTCATGCCCTGTTACTCAGAATTTACTTTAATGTTTTCTCCTTCTCTGAGGAGGTCTGCCAAATGGTCCTGTTATTTCAGATTATGTAATTAAAATTTTCCGTACATTTCATCATCTCCTCAATGCATGCTGCAGGCCTTGTCTATCTGATTGTCCTTGATATTGTAATGGATTTGATCAATACGTTGCCAGGCAACAGCTCTGTAAACACTGTCCAACATGCAACAGTAGAGGAAGCTGTGTTTCCCATGTCTGCGGTGATGTCACACAGCGGTAGGTAGTGGTCGTGACGTGATTCCTGTATGTCTGTGCAGTGTGCGTCAATAGACTGGCTGGAGTGATCACGTGACATGTTTCCTGTGATGTATGTCCGTTCCTTGGCTATAAAAGTTAGCAGAATTCCTAAGCTGGAGTAGTAGTAGTGGCAGAAGTATGTGAACAAGAGGGTAGCAGTAAGCTAGAGGAGTACAGAAGAGTACAAGAAGTCAGCCTGTGAAGATTTAACTTGTGATTTGAAGACTTTATATGTTCTGTAGTATAGTGATATTGGGACTGTGTGATTTAGTGAGACTTTTATAGTTCCCGTGTTATAAATCTGAAGACTAGTGGAGGCAAACTGAAGAGAGTAACGTGGAGTGCTTTGTAGTGTGAAAGTCAGTAACAGTATTATAATTATTTGTAATTAAGGCCTGTAAATATCCAATAAATCCAATTACTAGTCCAGACCCTGTCTTTAGTCACTGATACATGTGACAATATGATCTAATAGTAATATTTGGTGAAAGATACAAATTATGAAGTTCTTGTTATGTAAGCTTCTTCATCATCCTGTTACTTTATCATTTCTTGGGTACAGATATTCCTGCCACAATCTTGTTCCAAATCACCGTCATATATTCCAGATTCCAGGTTATATATGGTACAAAACATTCCACTCTTAATGCATGTATTAGTGTTTCCTCTTCTCCCTGATGTTGATACATTATATTTTACATGGGCAATAAATGTATTGAAATGTACACGAATGTACACATATAATTGGTTTTAGGTTGTTCTCATGCTGACTTCTGACCTTGATGGGGAAGAGGAAAAAGACAGAGCGTGTCTTGAGAACTTGCTTACAGAAATTATAAGCGAGTTACATATGAAGCAACCAGATACAAACAATATATGTGACCGCAGTGCAGAACGGGAGGTGCATCTCGTCATCATGCGACTCCTCAGTGAGTATTTATTACAAGCAATGCAGTATGCAAATTTAATAAAAGAAGAAGAGCCAGTTACTGAGTTAGGGTTCAGACACAGCTAATTTTACTGTTTTTAGAAGCTAGTACTACTTTATGTCTACGTGTTGTAACACTCACAGCTAAGAAGGGAACACACATCACAAGACACGGTTTACACAGAATATAAGAAAAACGACCCCCATAGTGGAAGAACCACATGCAAGTTTTAATTATGACACATAAGATGAATAATCTTAACAAGTTTTAGTATGTGTAAATTTATTATAGTTGACAAATACGCATTTTTTAAATACTTTGTAAATAATTTTATAAAGGCAAGCAATGAAATAGATTAGTGTAATTAGGGCACCTGATGATGGCACTATGTTGCCGAAACATGTCGTGAAGTAACAGGTGAAATTGAGTGCACTACAAGACAGCAACTGTATACATATCATGGATTAAAATTGTTGGTAAACCTTTCAGATTATTTGCCATGTTACCAGTTGTATATATTCATTATTTTTGTTTTTTATGCATGATGTGTTTCTTAGGTGTACTGATGTCCCGTTCAAAGTCCAACACCAAAACAACTGGAGATAATTCCAGTTTTGTTTCTCAGACCACAGCAGCCATGTTGTTGCAGGCTGGTGTTATTGATTATTGCCTGACACTCCTCAAGAATCTGCTGCAATACTGGAAAAGGTACAGCAAAACAGATGAGTGTTTCAGCACTTCAGCCTTCAGGCTATCTAAAAATGTACTTGTTTGTTCAGTTTGACATTATGAAGTTAAGTTAAGAATATTACACTCCAGTTATGAAGAAAATCACCAGAATTCTATAGTGAGTGGTGCTGTAGCTGTGAACCAAACGTATTTTTTTGACATTAGAGGGTAGGTCAATAAGTAAGTTACAAATGGATATAGAACTTAAGCAAATAAGAGAACTGATTTGAAAAATGGTTTTATTTCTCAACATAATCTCCCTGTACATTGAGGCACTTGTCCCATCGTTTCACAAGCCTCTGAAAACCGGCAGTATTACATTCTTTGGGCTGCTGTCGGAACCGGGTGGTGACTTCCCTTTCTACAGCTTCATCGTAGGGAAAATGTTTAGCCGAAAGATGATGTTTAAGAGGGCCGAATAAATGGAAGTCGCTTGGAGCAAGATCGGGGCTATATGGAGGATGCTCAAGGACTTCCCACTTGAAATTTTGCAGCGTCTTATTTGTCTTGTTGGCGGTATGGGGAAGCGCATTGTCATGCAAGAGCAACACGCCTTTGGTGAGGAGTCCTGGTCGCTTCCATTGAATGGCCTTACGAAGTTTCCTGAGGATGTTACAGTAGGAGTCGACATTTATGTAAATTCCAACTCCTATTGTAACATTCTCAGGATGTAAATGTTCCCTGTAAAAGGAAGTCACTGCCTGGTTCTGACAGCAGCCCAAATAATTTCATGCTGCTGGTTTTCAGGGGCTTGTGAAATGATGGGGACAAGTGCCTCAATGTACAGAGAGATTATGTTGAGAAATAAAAGCATTTTTCAAATCAGTACTCTTATTTGTTTAAGTTCTATATCCATTTGTAACTTACTTTTTGACTTACCTACGTATATGGGTCATGCCATAGCTCAAGCGGTTAGTCACTGGCTTCCCACTGTGGTGGCCCGGGTTTGATCCTGGGTCTGGTCAAGTGGGATTTGTGGTGGACAAAGTGGCACTGGGGCAGGTTTTCCCTGAGTACTTCGGTTTCCCCTGCCAGTCTTCATTGCACCAATTGCTCCACAATCACCCTCACCTAACATCAGGGGCTGGTACAATAGGCCTGAAGTTGTCACAGTACAAGGGATTTAGTCCCACCCTACTGGCAATAAAAAAATAATAATAATACCTACATACATTCACAGCCACTTCAATTTTTATCCTATGTCTGATGAGAATAATGGCAATGATGTTCTTGTTGCATCATTTTGAAATTAACATAAAGAGTTCCGTTTTCAGGGCCTACTTTATATTGAATTAGATATGAAATGTAATGTTAATAAATTTCCTTCCAGTTCCAGTGTGGAAGAGGCTGGTACTGTGATTGGTGGTGCACTTTTGAAGCCACACTTGACAACTGCACCACCTGATATGTCACCATTCTTTTTGCGCCAGTATGTCAAAGGTCATGCCAGTGATGTTTTTGAAGCATATCCACAACTTCTAACAGAAATGGCACTTAGACTTCCATACCAAGTACAGAAGCAAGCTGATAATGCCACTGCAGTTCCAGTTACATTCCAGCAGGTAATATTTTTGAGCTCAAAAATTTTACATCCACATTTGCTGTTGTGTCAGTTTAAGTTGAAACAATGAGGAAAATTTATTAAAATTTTAAGTTAAGTCATTCTCACAAGCACCATTTTGTTTTTAAACATTTCAGTATATTATGTGTTTGACGTGGCAGAGTGTTAAGAAGTGAATTGTGCTTAGCAGATGCTAACAACTACAAGAAATATTTGTATCCACACAAAATGGGCTGGTAACATAATATTAAGCTTAAGATTTGAACGATACAGCCTCATACTGTCCAGGATGTGACACCGTGGTTCTGGGAGATGCCTCCGTCCCATAGTACACAAATTCACGAATTCTTGCGAAGAAACCTCACCAGCAATCCCCAGCTTGCCTTGAAGCCTTCATTACAATGCTCTCTCACTTTGTCTTGATCTCTCTTATTTTACTGGAACATTTTGTTTGATACTGCAGACCCAAACTGCTGCTTCTCACATATTTGCAAAACTTTTCTCCCATTTGAGAATCAGAATATTTTCTATCAGTAGTTCAATTTCTGATTTATTCTGCCTCTTGAATTATTTTCAGTTTCTAACTATCTGTGAAGGATCATAGTAAATGAATGCCTTTATTTCTGATAATTAGCAGAATATGTGCACAGAACCTCACTGATTAACATCTGTTCATGCCTTGTAGACTGAGACTTTGTGTATGTAAGTGAAGGAAATTGTGAAAGTTGAAATGGTTGTCAGCAAGCATGTCACTAACCTCACAATGAAGAGCCACACACCATTGCCAGCCTTGTTATGAATAAACTCCATTATTGACATCCTCATCATGAATAAGCCTCACACCTCAGTTTCAGTTTATTTGGAGAGGGTTTCCACAAGTATTGAAGGAAATTTAGTAATTCTGTTACCTGCACTGTATTGATCATACAGTTTCAGTTTGTCCTAATTGTTAAGAGGATGATGTCTTATTTTCATGTTGTTATAGGCCTGGTATTACTACTTGTGTGAATATATGATGACACATCAGACCCCATTTGTTCGTCGACAAGTTCGTAAGCTGCTTCTTTTCATATGTGGAAACAAAGACAAATACAGACAGCTGCGAGATTTACATGCTCTTGAATCTCATATGAAGGTAAGATATTGAATTTCTTTTGCCTCAATATTGTATTGTAGCTTCCTGTTGCACTTTTCACATAGTTTCGATTAGTTTTATACAGCACTGTGTTCTGTAAAATTTATTAAAAGTTGTTTTATGAAAAACATGTTTTGACCAATGTGGCCATCATCAGGTGTTAATATTATTGGGTGAGGAAACTGCTGCCTTCTGTTGCTTATGTTGTTAATATATAAGTCCCCTTGGTGTGTGTGTGTTAGAGAGTGAATTGGTGTGTTGTATTCTTTCCTGTTGTATGTTGTATTGCATGTCTGGTTTTTGAATTTACCTTGTTTGTAGTTTAGAGACAGTGAGATGATTGCATAATAAGAAATGCTCTGAAAAGATGTTTGTATCAATATAATGTAGAACTTTTTACAGCGTCTTTAAGCTAGAATAACTCAACTATATTTAGTGGCTGTAAGTGTGATAACTATTTTATTTTAATTCGCTTAGTGGGGGGTGGAGTCCAACTGGGTCCATTCGGCACGGCGGCCACTGATTGGCCTATTGTAGCCTGCCCTGAGTGATTATGATGATGGAGAATTTGATGGAATGAAGACTGACAGGGGAAACCGAAGTACTCGGAGAAAAGCCACTCCAGCGCCACGTTGTCCACCACAAATCCCACTTGACCAGACCCGGGATCGAACCCGGGCCACCGTTTTGGGAAGCCAGCGACTAACTGCTTGAGCTATGGCACGGCCCAAAGTGGGATAACTGGGTTTCTTAGCTTGGCAGAGACAAGGATTTTTCCTCTTTTCCATCACATCCAAACCACCTGTGTGACCAGTCCTGCCTCTTTCTCAAAGGCTAAAGTAGTTGGATTGTTTAGCTGACCGCTCATTGCCATCCAGATCTGAGTTAAAAGGAGTGTGTAGCGTTGTCTTTACTTCTCCATATATCTTAATGGTGTAATGTGTAGATGCAGGACAACTCTCTTTCTCCTTTATACTGTAAGGTTCCTTGACATAATTAGGTACCATATCACAAAGACATATGGGAGAATAGAGATATAGTTCCGTGCATTCTTAACCTTGACACTAGATGGACATGAATGATGTGCCTTGGTTGCATTACCCCCGGAGACAGAGTTCCCAATATCCATTGGATAGGAGGCTGGATGGGCCCCTGTGCTGATCTGAACATGGTGGAGGACAGAGCATTGTCTCTGTCCCTGATAGAAGCTGAATCCCAATTCCCTGGTTGTTCAGCCCATAGAGTAATCATTATCTGGCTCAAATTGCCTTTTACTTTACATGTTACTCAGTTATTCTAACCCAGACTATAAAATACGACTCGTTTTATTCACAAAACATGTTTTGTCTATAATATATTCTGCTTCATTAAGGGATTTCATGAGTGTGTTATCTAATGTAGGATTGTAATTAAAAAGTATCGGTGAAGATCTCAATCAGACTTGAAATTGTTAATGACATTAAAATAAAGTTAAAATTAGTGGTGTAGTTCTAGTTACTCACATGAATATTGATTTAGTCACATTTTTTGTTCAGCTCCTTTTGTACTCCTGTATTGTTTTTCTTCTCTGCTTTAGTATCATTCTTATCTGCTCCCTGCTTTTATGTTCCGTTTAATGGTGTATGTATGTGTGTGTGCTTTTTTTGTACTACTCCATATGCCGTTCAGTCGGCTTACTCAAGAAATGGAGGTGAATATCTTCAATGACATATTTTAATTACAGTCCTAGGTTAAAGAGTATGAGAGTCAAATAATCCTGAAGATGCAAAAAAATTATGCATGGAATGTATGAAGTGAATAAAACAATAAGTAGTATTTGAAGGTCAGAGTTGTAATAAATGTATGACTTTATGTTGTGTAATGTTTCATTTGTATAATAACTTGATAGTAAGTGTACCAAAAGAAATCTGTGTCTGTTATGTGGGAAATTTATGATTTAACATAGCAGCAGGTGCATCTTAAAGAGAGCCAATTATGTTTCTGTGATTATATATATCAGTAGAAATTTAAAGTTTTGAAGAGCAGTAATATTACTATTATTGATTATCTGGGATTCCATTGTTTTTCCAGTGTGTTCGAACGTGTTGTCGAGCTGGTGGGTACGACCCAGAAGTGCAGCAACCTCACTGTATTACTTTACCATATGACTCATTGGTAGAACTGATAGAACATCTGAAGGCCTGTGTTGAAGTAGCTACAAGTCGAACTGGGAACTGGCAACGTTTTTGTGTGCGTGAGGATTCTGTGCTGCCATTCCTACTTCAAGTATCATGCTTGCTAGATGAAGGTGTTTCTCCTACCATCCTGCAACTGCTTCAGTGTGCGATATGTGGCAGTAAGGCCAGCAGCAGTAGTTCCAGCAATTCACAGGTCAGTTATGGGTGGTCATTTTGAGTTTGAAATCTGAGGGATAATGTTGCCACTCTCTTCCCTTCTTTGTCTCTGGAGTCAGGATTTGCGTTATGCTTCAGCCTTTCTGCCAAGACTATTAAAAGAACTTCTTTTATAGAGACAGCATCTTGTTTTTTTTGATATAAAATTGTTCTATTGGTACAGTCTAGACATTTCATTAGTTAGTTACACAATGCATGCAAGTTATGAAACCACATTGCTTAAATTTTTGTGAGATAAAATTGCCATTTGTTAAAACAAACCTTTAAACTTTACTGTTTTTTTCCTAAATATTTTGATTCAAGCTATATTTCTATTTTTAGAATAATGAATGACTTCTGCTTAAATTAGGTATAATAGATATGTATCAAGTTGTACATTCATTTCATCAAGCTGTACACCTAGTTTGTGTATATTTTGTTGATGCTTAGTTTTATATTGTTTACGCTGTAGTCTGGGCCAGCTCCAGCTTCGTCATCGGCCTCCTCCACAACAGGTACTGGCACACCAACACCTGCCCCTGCTCCAACTTCAGCACCAGCTCGCAAGGATCGGGAGAAATCTGATGACTCAGAAACAGAAGCGCGCTTTGAGGAAGCACAGTGCATAGTTTTGGTGAATCAAATAAACAAGCAGGTGTCACATGATCTGCTGGCACGTTTCGTTAAAACTTTCCTCCTGGAGACAAATGCTACCACTGTTCGCTGGCAGGCCCATGCCCTTGTGCTTGCCATATACAAGTAAATATATATTAACTTAGACCAAATGGAATTAATCTATGCACTTCAAGGTCATTATTTCTGTGTATGGATTAATAACCCTTTTTGTACTCCAGGAACTCTCCTGCTGCAGATCAGGAGTCACTGTTGGACCTGCTATGGAAACTGTGGCCCCAGCTTCCAGCATATGGGCGTAAGGCTGCCCAGTTTGTTGATCTGCTTGGTTATTTTTCTCTCAAAACAACACAGACTGGCAAGAAGGTAGGTTCGAAGTACAGAGCAGTTAATCTGAGTCATTGCATATTATTGTAGGGGTTGCTTAGGTGGGTGGAGGGCAAGAACAGTGACTGTATATTTGCAGCATTCCTGTACTTGGGTCATATCCATATTTTACTGTACTGTTTGTATGACTCTGCCTAATCTAATTTGCTTCATTACAAACCAATCTTTTACTCTGGTACTGAAGCTGTGTTTGGTGTTATATACCTTTTTAAGAATAGGCTTCTGTTTTTAATATTTTAATTTTTATGTTTCAAAACTGGCCTGTTTGGCAGGTCGATGACTAATAATACTTGGTTAAAGAAATGTCTTTAAGTGTAATGAAATTGATACGTCTTTAAGGGAAATATTGCGAAAGTTAAAATATACCAGACTGTATTTTGTCTGATGTTTTGTAAAAGTGGATCTTACCCTAAGGAAAGAAAAGAGATTGAGGTTGTTTGAGAATAGGGTGCCGAGGAGAATATTTGGACCTAAGAGAGATGGGGTTACATGAGGCTGGAGAAAATTGAGAAATGAACAGCTTCATAATTTATACTCATCAGCAGATATTGTTAGGGTTATGAAATCAAGAAGGATGAGATTGGTGGGATTTGTAGCAAACATGGAGGAGATGAAAAATGCACATAAAATTTAATCTGAAAACGTGGAGGGAAGACAGGTATATTACCAAAGTGGATCTTAAAGAAATAAATAGGATCTGGTGGTATGGGCATGATTTATCTGGCTCGTGGAGGGGTCCAGTGGCAGGCAATTGTGAGCATTATAATGCAACTATGGGTTTCATAAAAGATGGATTTCTTAATTAGTTGTGTAACTGTTAGCTTCTTAAGAAGGACTGCTCCATCAAGTTAGTAAATTAGCTAGTGAGTGACGAGATAAAATTAGTGTTGGGTTCAATTTATTTACTGTTCACAAAATTCTGTCTCTATATGAATGATACTACATATATTACTAGATTTAATTCGACAAATCCAGAGTAAGCTTTCTTTTTACATAAGTTTGATCATGTGACAGTATGAAAGTTCTGAATTTTTGTAATGAAATTAACACGTTTAGTACCATTAATTTGATAAAGTCACAGTGTTTCAAATTGCATAACATTATTTTAGCAATTTTTGTTAATTAATTAATGTTCCTGATCTTAATTTTCTCACCAAACTAAAACTGAGTAGGCCTACATAGCAGTGGCTGTGGCTGTCTTGACTCATATCTGCATTAGTCCATCCAGGTAGGTGCTGGAACAATGCTTTGTAATAAAAAATGAGCCACTCCCTTCTTTCCAGACAACAGTATATAAACATCATCTCTTATCATTCCATGCTTAATAGCCTGGCCTAGTGCAGTTAATGACTGAACCAACCAAACTAGAAGCTGAGTAATTAGAGATTACCTGTTGCAGATGTGTGAGTACATGGAACAGGCTGTAGGCATCTTACATACACAGAACCAGTTGCTGGCACATCATCCAAATGCTAACTTGTACTCACATCTGGCACAATTTGTTGAGTTGGATGGATACTACTTGGAGAGCGAGCCTTGCCTTGTGTGCAACAACCCAGAGGTGGCCTTATCGAGTATCAAATTATCTTCCATCAAGGTATTTCCCAATATATATTCATTCAAAAGTGCAACACAAGCAAACATAGCTGTATTCCACCATTAAGACTTATACAGGTATATAATAGACATCTTTCTGTTCAGAGGGTGATAACAATGTATGAAATTCAGTAGAATCTCCCATTTGATAACTTATTTCATTTTACCATCATTGGCAGACATATTGATGTATTGTAGCATTTTTTATTATGCACAAGATCCAGATGATTTTGTAGTAATTACATGTCTGTTTATACTATTGACTGTCAGGATAGTGTAGTCGGTATAGCTACTGTCTACAGGCTGGGTGACCAGGAAGCTGGAATTCGAGTCCCAGTAGGGTCAAGAATTTTCTCTTCTCCACATTGTCCAGAGTGGTTCTGGGATTCACCCAACCTCCTATTCAATGGGTACTGTAGGCTTCTTCCCCAGGGATAAAGTGGCAGAGGCGTGAAGCTGACCACTCACTTCCAGGTAGTAACGAGGTCAAGAAATGTGAATCTATACGTTCATTCCCTCATACGCCTTCATGGCATACTGCTTAATTAGTTAAGCACAAGGAGAACTTTACCCGTTTTTACCTTATGCTATTGAATAATGTAAATGTTGTTCACAGATTGACTCCAAGTTCACAACTACCACACAAATAGTAAAACTAGTTGGTAGCCATACTATCAGTAAAATTACACTGCGCATTGGTGACTTGAAGCGAACCAAGATGGTGCGAACTATCAACATATATTACAACAACCGTAGTGTACAAGCAGTTGTGGAATTGAAAAACAAACCAGGTAAGCTTCTCAAGTAGCTCATCAATATGCATTGTTAGATGTGCAAAAAAAATTTGAAGCTGTCTGATACTTCATTCATGCCCTTCTGTATTTCTGAAAAAGTATCCAAACTTTGTGATCATTTTAAATCGAACTTGGAATGGTGGACCTAAACCTAATTTTGTGAAACCAATTTGATATTGATATATTTGGTATTATTTTGAGGGCCTGAGTAAGTGTTTCAGTTTCCATGTCTTTTGACTGATTTTGGTAAAACCATGAAAAATTGAACATTAAAATGAACAGACCACTTGGTAAACTCAGAATCTCATAAAGTTGTATAATGAAAATGGCCTCAGTAAACATAGCCATAGGAACTTCAGAATGTTCACTCTCTGCCATCAGCTGCGCAGTATAAACTGTTCAGATAAATAACAAAACCATAGAACAGAATCAGGTCTACATGTACTTGGATTAATCAGAAACTAATGTGTGAGCACACCCATACAACTGACCCCTACAAAGACTTATAGTCCTCAAATAACTAGCATGTACTAAGTGGAGATGCTTAACAACTTCTTTAAATACACACGAAAATCCTGTGCATAATCAGTTCTCTAACTTTGGAATCAGATATTAATTATAGTAAGGTAAAGTAATCCCTCTATGATATTGGAAGGATTCTAACTGCACTCTCATGTGTTATTGCAGATCATACTGCCTTGAGTTTATGCTTTGCAAGTTTAATCTGTATGTCTTTGTTGCTTTGTAGCTATGTGGCACAAGGCAAAGAAAGTGACCCTGGCTACTGGTCAGACAGAAGTAAAAATGGAGTTCCCATTGCCAATTGTAGCATGCAATTTAATGATTGAATATTCTGATTTCTATGAGAATATTCAAGCCTCTTCAGAGACTTTGCAGTGTCCCCGCTGCTCTGCCTCTGTACCAGCCAATCCTGGAGTTTGTGCTAATTGTGGTGAAAATGTGTTCCAGTGCCACAAGTGTCGGTGAGTATTACTTTCGCTCTCATTGATCTAACATTGTTAATTATTCCATTTTTGATTGATGGTGCTAAGTTTATTTACTAGGTTGCCATCCATACTTAAGCTATTCTTTAACTCCTGGTGCCATGTAATTAAAATCTAAATACGTACTAACAGAATCCTGATATTTCCTTTTCATCACCTTCACATTTAATTAATGGTGAAAGAGGGCCAGTCCTAAATATAAGAACATATAAAATTATTATGATTATAACAGCTTGCCTGATTTTTTTTTTATAAGGAAAAATAGGTTTGTTATATAATATTTTTGTGTTTGTCTTCCCTAATAACTTTTTAAACATTTGATCAATTTTCATGAAATTTCATGTGAAAATCATGCCAATGTAGGCCACCCCACCCTTGCAATTCATCCTTTTCTGCCTTTAATAATACCATCATAGTATCCAAGCAGGTTTCTGAATGGGGGACAAAGAGTGGTGCAGTTTTATACAGGTCCTAAAGCCTTATGTAGTGGGAGATCTTTGAAAAATGTTTTATCTTTTTTAGGTTGTAAAACATCAGCATGGTGTCCATGTGGGATCTATATTCAATTGTTCTTTCTGTGGTAATAAGTAATGAACCACTGGGACTAAGATGTATGAAATTATTTATGAAGATAAGTTATAAACATAACTGGTACTTGTGTATGAAACGTTTTTATGTTTAACGGTTGCATACAAGGTGACATGGTGATTTCAAAACTTTAATATAATGAGAATTTGATATTATGGAAGTTATTTATGTAAATTTATCATTGAGTATGACAATTTCTTTGTGGTACCCCTGAGCCTCTTGATATGGATAGAAGTGTCTGAAGGCCGTTGAGCTTCATAAGTTGTCACTATATGTAATAATGGAGGTTTCAGTAAATGAAAACTTTATTATAAAATTATTCCAATTGTGCATACAAATGGCATATTCACTTACTTGCGTACTCCCAAGAACTGTTTACAGACATCACTGTATTGGAGCTGTAAGCTATATATGAAATGATGGTATTGGTACTTGTTAACTTGTTCTCTATATTGAATGTGACTATTATATGATTGTGTTTTATTAACAGGGCAATCAACTATGATGAGAAAGATCCTTTCCTTTGTCATGCTTGTGGTTTCTGTAAATATGCAAAATTTGATTATACATTAACGGGAAGAGCATGTTGTGCTGTTGACCCCATAGAGAGTGATGATGACCGCAAGAAAACAGTAGCTACTATCAACTCATTGCTGGAGAAAGCTGACCGTGTCTATAAGCAGCTTATTGCCAACAAACCAACTCTTGAGGTTAGTACTGTGGAAATGGGACTTGTAGCATGTCTCTGCAATTGGATTACCCCAGTTGACAGTATTTCACAGTAAAGATATGAACAACATATAATGTACATATGATTAAGAAGTCATAAAATATATGTACAAGCACCATCTAGTAGCAGAAAAAGACTGATTATTTGAGTGGACCTTACCAAAGTGTAGGTTTGAACAGTCAGACTCTTCTGCAGTAGTTTAGACAGGGCACCTGCAAATGGCCAAGTTTGTTTGCAGGAATGAAGGTGTTAATCTTTTTGTTCTTTGAAACAGAATTAGAAACTTTTAACACTGGACATTCATACATTCTCCTATTCAGATGATACTATAATTTCTTTCCCATGGGTTCAGCAGCTAAGTCATTGGCCACTCACTCCTGTCCAATACCAGCATTAAGTATATGTGTGAAGCTTTGCCTCTGCCAACCATGTTTCTTCATGATGGTACAGGAACAGTTGTATCTCTCTTTCTGTTATCCCCCCTCCCCCACTACCAAATAAATGGACTGTGTAAATAGAATGTCTGATAGAGCCAAGAGTTTCAACAGCACTGGTATGGAAGTGCACCATAGGACACATTCCATGCCATGCCATTTCATTCCTGTTCATAAAGTAGCTGCTTTCCAAGAAGTTTTCCTACTAAATCTTTATGTGCATGTTTTGAACTGACCCATTCAGCCTGTCATCACTTGCTCACTCACTCATGGAGCTGAGCCCTTCTTGAGAAGCTGCTAATTGTACAGTTACTCCAGCCTATCATAAACTCTTTAATTTGCCTCTCCTGCTTGAACTGTTAAATGCTGTGAGTAGTGTCCTGCATTCTGCACTTCATCTCTCTTGATCTTTGCTGCTGTGTTTTTTCATCACTCTACACTTCCTGTCCATATGTCAGATTAACCTTTATCGGACGGGCCATTTAATTTCCGGTAGGGGCAGCTGGACGGAGTTTATTTAAATGCCCGCCCTTCTAGAGCAATGAAATTGTAAGCATGTTTCTAAAATGGTGTGATTTCTACATTTTTTATGATAAACGAACGAAATGAACGCTCCTTTAATGTAGAAAGAATATAGAATCAGATATTCTAATTTACAGATTTTAATATCTGTAAAAAAATTTTACACTGATTCCCAAAATAAAATTTCCCGAAATTCATACATTTTCTGCACCATGCGTTCTAGCAGTGTAATACAT